>NC_053433.1:37061052-37290936 GCF_007990345.1 Gossypium hirsutum
TTGCCGTGAGTTGAAGGAAAGAAAAACAAAAAAAAATGTTCATCCTTTGGTTCATCCTTGGCCGAAAATTTTAAGGAAGAAGGAAGGAGTTCTTGCTTCATGTTTGGTTTGGAAGAGGATTAGGAGGAGGTTCGGCCATACTTGTATCTAGATTAAGGTAAGTTAGATGTTGTGCCATGAGATTGATGCATGTTTTTTTTCGTTAGCTTGAGTTCTATCTAGCCCATGGTTCAAATCCTTACTATGTCATGGAGATGATATTCGGCTAAGGTGGATTTGTGTTGATGTTATTTGCATGCTAAAAGTGAAGCTTGTAATGATGCATGTAATGGTGGATTGATGACTCTTGAATCTTCTTTTTAGCATCTTTGAGTGAGACATTAAGTTCCTCGTTCAACCATGACCAAAAATTGAAATGGTATGGTTGTTGTTCACGTTATTGGATGAGAAATGGTAGTAAGGTGAAGTGCAAATGTTAGTGCTTGATTTACTAGTGTATATGTGTGTATTAGCCAAGTTTTGAACTTGAAACAAAATGGTGTTTAGTCAATACAAGTGACCATACTTGTAGAATGTATTAAGTGTTGCAATCGGCCCCAACATAGACATGTATGTTCGGCCACATGAATAAGTACATAAGTTATGTGTATGTTCGGCCATAGGTAGCCTATTGATGGCTTTGGCTTGACTTAGAAAATTCGGCTAAGGGGAAATATTAGCTAGTATGTTGAATTCGATTCGTGATTTCGTACATATGTGACTCTAATGTCTAATGTATATCTGGGCTAAGTACCTTGAGCTTCTCTTTTGATGTTCGAATGAATTGTATTAAATTGCTTCATGTGATTAAAAATGCGTATGACCATTGTGTATTTGAGCTAAAAGGTGGCCATATGACCTATCAAACTCCTTGTCATATTCGGCCATAAGCTAGCAAAATGAGACTTTAATGAGTTAAATTTGTTTGAATTAGCTCAAGAGCTTAGAGGACCACAGTTGGATAAGGGAAAGGAAAAAGTGATCGAATAGCTGTCGAAATCGCTCGACCACATCCGAGGTAAGTTCTTGAGTAATAGAGCTTAAATTATGATTTAATTAGATCATGTTTTAAGCAAATCAAAATCATGCTCTTTGTGTGTGGCTATTGAGCCGAAATTGCAAGAGTGATAAGTGTCTTGTGTTTGAGTTTTGCTAATGAAAATGAAATACGAATGTGTCATGATTTATTGTTAAATGTGCATGGTTATTCGAATGATGTCCGGGCTAAGTCCCGAAGGCTTTGTGCTAAGTGACCATATCCGGACTAAGATCCGAAGGCATTTGTGCGAGTTACTAATTCTGGGCTAAGCCCGAAGGCATTGGTGCGAGTTACTAAATCTGGGTTAAGTCCCGAAGGCATTTGTGCGAGTTACTATAACCGGGCTATGTCCCAAAGGCATTTGAACGAGTAGCTATATCCGGTTAAATTCCGAAGGTACGTGATTCGGGAATGAACGATCTTGCTGTAAAAATTTCAGTTAATACGCTTGTAACATCCCAACATTGAGGTATGTTTCGTATGTGCTTTGAATTAGTTGAGCCCTTACAAATAAGTATTCGCTCAGTTGATAAATGAGCTACCGGCCTTTGGCTAAGTTGATCTTTGTGTATGAATATAAGGGTTGGTAATGTGAAGTAAGTATGATATTGAAAATTTGTGCATATGAAATTATCTGTTTAGCTTCATGAATGCTATACTTTGGTTGTGTCTAAATTCTTTGCTCAAAACTTACTAAGCATTTAATGCTTACTCCGTTTCTTTGATTCTCTGTTTTATAGATTTTGGTTCTTCAGCTATCGGACTCGGGATTTTGAAGTCGAAGTCGCCCACACTATCAAAGCTCCTTTCGGTATACTTTGGTTGAACTTTGAAATGGCATGTATAGGACTACCCTTTTGTTGTTGGTCATGTACCCTTCGGTTTTGTGTAAATTTGGATAGCCATGCGAAAATGACTTAAATATACTTTGATCATAGCATTATAATCGTTTTGTATGTTGTCCGTCGAGAGGTATGGAAATATTGGTAACGGTTAGCCATGGGAAGGGTTGTTCTTGATCACTTTTGGAATATGTATGACAAACTCTAGTTTATCCATGGAGGATCATGAAATAGGTAAAGTTTACCTTAAAAAAAATAGATGCTGGCAGCAGCAGTGATGTGGATGTGGAAAATCACTAAACATAGTAGGAATGGAATTAAATAGTGAATAAATTATGTAAACGAACCTTGATGAATTTATTTTCATAGGAAAGTAACAAAACGATCATATGGACAGTATGTTAAGAGATATTCAGGTTCTTGTGAGACAGGGCCAGAACGGTTTCTGGATTCCCTGTTCCGACTTTGGAAATTCATTATAAATTAACCAGAGATAATTAGAAGTCATGCCATATATGCATAGATTCCCTTTTGAGTCTAGTTTCTATAGAAACAAACGACATCAGTATTGAAGCCCTGTACAGGGAGATATCCAAGTCGTAATGCGCAAAGGTCAGAGTAGTCGATCCCTGTAACATGGGAGACTTTGACTAATAAACTGTACTAATTGGCCCGACCAAAAATTCTATAAAAATATTTGTAGATGCATATATGAGTCTAGTTTCAGGGAAAAATCACGAAGCTGATTTTCGAGTTGTGAAGCTCAAGATATGATTTTTAAGGTGACAGTGATGCAGTTAGCCAGCTTGCCTGGAAAATTTAAAATGGATTGTGCAAAGAAGTGATTTAAGTCAGCAAACCCCTCGTGTCCGACTCCGGCGACGGACTCGGGTACGGGGTGTTACAATCAGCCATAGCACTTATCCAGTGGCACAGTCTTTCTCCTTAGAACTTTCACATCATGATTTATAATCTGAATTGGTTCCTCCTTGAAAGTCAAATTTGGCCTAAACTCAATCTCCTCAGTCGAGACCATATGCATATGATCAGAGTGATATCGCCTCAGTATAGAGGCGTGAAACACATCATAGATCTGGTCCAACTCTGAAGGTAGCTCAAGTTAATAGGCAGCCGATCCTAGGCGTTTCAGTATACTGTAAGGCCCAATGAATCTAGGGCTTAGCTTGTGTAACACCCCGAACCCGAAACCGACACCGGAGTCGAACACGAGGTGTTAACTGACTTTAACCCCTTATAAAATTTATTTTCCAGACACTGCCCAATCTGTGTACTAGTCGTTTTAGAAATCATATCTTGAGTTTCGTAACTCGAAAATCAGTTTCGTAATTTTTTCCAGAAACTAGACTCATGTGCCCATCTATGTATTTTTTTCTAGAATTTTTGGTCGGGCCAATTAGTACAGTTTATTAGTCAAAGTCTCCCATGTTGCAGGGGTCGACTACACTGACCTTTGCCCATTACGACTTGGATATCTCCCTGCACGGGGCTTCAATACTGATGCCGTTTGTTTCTATGAAAACTAGACTCAGAGATAAATCTGTACATATATGGTAAGACCCCTAATTATCTCTGGTTAATTTATAATGAATTTCCAAATTCGCAGCAGGGAATCCAGAAACCGTTCTGGCCCTGTCCCACAAAAATCTGATTATCTCTTAATATACTGCCCATATGATCTTTTCGTTACTTCCTCATGAAAACAGACTCATCGAGCTTCGATTACATAATTTATTCATCAATTAATTCCACTCCTACTATTTTCAGTGATTTTTCAATCTCATGACACTGCTGCTGCCAGCATCTGTTACGAAAGTAACTAGGTCCATTTCATGCCTACCCTTGATCCAACTCAATCGAACATTCGTGCCATTTTCGCATGGCTTAAAGTTTACATGCCAAAGTTCAAACACAACGTAATAGCTTATACATGCCAAAATGTTCTTCTAAGCCAACTAAGAAGAAAGTACCAAAACTTGCTATCCGGTGTGATGACTTCGATGACGGCCTAACCCCGCAAAAATAGATGAGTCCAAGCAACCTATAATGGGTGACAAGGAAACACCGAGTGAGTTTATAACTCAGTAAGTCATAAGCAATGCACTACCATCCATCAATAACATTATCACAAGAGGAAACAAAATGGAACGAGACAATTTACTCCATCCATACCGAACCATACCATAGTTCCTCCAACCTATCGATTCAGCTTCATATCAATTCATGCATTCACATTCCATATACTCATCAATAGGACATTGAAGCATTTTCATAAATCAATTTATTTTCGTTACAATCAAACGACTAAACGGCCTTTCACCCATCCTACGATAAATTTTATGTACGTGACTTCAAGTATATTTGTCATATAGGTTCAAACTTACCGAGCTCAACACCAAGTATAAGCATAGCACCTATTAGCCATGTACTCAAGACACTTACCCGATCCGCTGTCCGCGATCGACTCAATAGTGTCGCACACATAGTGTCCATAATGATTCACGAATGTATATTGAGTCCGCACACTCAGTGCTATATAATCAACTCGCACACTTAGTGCTACGTAATCAAATCGCACACTTAGTGCTACATAGTCAAACTCGCACACTTAGTGCCGCATGGTCAATTCGCACACTTAGTGCATCATATTCATTTCGCACACTTAGCGCAACATAGTCAAATCGCACACTTAGTGCATCATATTCATTTCGCACACTTAGCGCAACATAGTCAAATCGCACACTTAGTGCTGTACAATTTAATCCCGCGCACTTAGCGCCAATCTCATGGTCATAAATGGTTATACCCGCACGTTTAGTGCCGAGATCAACAACTCAGTACATCTTACCTCTTTTCTTTTCATTCAACAATTTCATCATCACATACGTACATGCATATATATATATATGTATATTTATTCATTCCATTCAGCATCAATACATAAACATTATGACCATTTGAAATAATACCAACTACATGCTTAATGACTTACCTCGTGTTGGGTAAGACGGTTCCAACTCGGCTACTCAGTGATCTTTTCTTTGCCTTTGCTTGATTCTCCTCCTTTAGCTCCTTGAGCTTAATCAATAATTCACTAGTTTAACCATCTTGTTAAACATTCATAATTCAATTTCACATGCTTATGTATGTTTGTATATTCGGCAACCATCCTCACTAATTACTCATGTTGATGGCCGAATGGATGTATGTGTGTACAATGTCAACTATAACATCATGTAATTCCACATATGACTACATTTCTTAAGTTCCACATCTTAATGCCCATTATACATAATCAAATTTAACATCATATATATATTTACTCATGTGGCCGAATATACATACTCCCATATAATATCAAGTACTCACTTTAAGTATATTGCCGAATATACTTAATCATACACACACCTAACCAAAATAATTTCTAAAATCTTTATATCATTTATAATACATCTAATTATCTTTTTTCACATTATCAACTCAAATCACATACATTATTTACTATAACATCTTTACATTCGGCATTGGTGTCAACCATAGTAGCCGATTCTTCCTACTTTGTACCCATGCATCTATTAATCCTTAGTTGGTTCAAACACTTCACACACTAGGATTCATCAAATTTTTAACAAGAAATAAAATATCTAATCCTCAAACTACCATGGCCGAACCTTCATGGAGTTGCTAAGACTCCTCATTTCTACTTCTCACACACTCTCACATCCAAACCCTTTTATTAAACACCCAAAGTCAACCATCTCCTTACCTCATCACCAAAGACATCAAAATACCAACCAAGAACGTAACATTCATGGCCGAATGTCATCTCCATCATTTAACAAAGTTTGAACCATGGCTAGGTAGATTTTGAACTTACAACTTAAAATATACATGAATCTCAAAGAATAACATTAAACATACCTCAATCTAGTTACATGCATGGCCAAACTTCCTCCTAATCCTCTTCCTTAGGATTTTCGGTCAAAAGAGGTTGAAAAAGGATGAACAAAACCTTTCTTTTCCTTCCTTTAGCTCACGGCAATGGGGTGTATGCATGAGACCATTATTTTTTTTTCTTTTTTTTTTCATCACCCTTCCTTTCATTATTTAATTATCATGCTTATTATTTTATTTTCCTTACCATACATCACTAACACAACATGTTGGTGACATGTTTCCACCCATAGCATGGCCGGCCACTACATATTAGGGAGGGGGAATTTGGCATGCAAGTCCCCTTTTTCTTCCACATGCACTAATAGGTCCTCATGCATTGACCTATCACATTTTAAAATTTCCTCATATAAGTCCTATTGACTAAATTCACATGCAATCGACTAAATCGAAGCTTGAAATTTTCACACATTCATGATTACATATTCTAGACAATAAACATCACATTCGAACCTTTCGGTGACTCGGTTTAGCGGTGTCCCGAAACCACTTCCCGACTAGGGTCAATTTTGGGCTGTCACAGCTTGCCCTTCTAACCAAACCTCAGTACCTTCTTCCATGGAGAGACTTTGAGAAATACCATGTCCCTCATAGAATACTTAATCTCCTTACATTTTAAATCTTTATACGACTTTTATCTGTCGGATGCTGCATTCAGTTGATCCCAAATTAAATGCACTTTATCCTCGGTATTAGAAATGAATTTAGGACCCAAAACTTGCTACTCACCCAACTTAGTCCAACATGTCAGTGTGTGACACCTACGACCACAAAGTGCTTTGTAAGGTTCCATTTGTATGCTAGACTGATAGCTATTATTGTAAGCAAATTCTACTAGCGGCAAATAATCTTCCGAACTGCCTCGGAAGTCGATCACGCAACTCCGTAACATGTCCTCCAGTATCTGTATCACCATCTCTAACTTATCATTTGTCTGAGGATGGAACAATGTACTGAAGTCCTACCGTGTACCCAGAGCTTCATGTAACTTCTTCCAAAACTGAATAATTTGTGCCCCATGCAGTATCACTATCTCAGATACATACAGCTTAGCCTATTTCTGTAACGAATAATTTGTGCGAACGGGATGAAATAGGCAGTTTTGGTCAACAGATCCACGATGACCCACACTGAATCTTTCTTAGAAGGTGTTAGGGGTAGCCCACTCACAAAGTCCATAGTTACTCTTTCCCACTTCCACATCAGAATCTTAATAGGTTGAAGCAACCTAGAAGAAAACTAATGTTCTGCTTTAACCTGTTGGCAAGCCAAAAATTTCCCTACAAAGTCGGTAATCTCGCATTTAAGACCCGTCCACCAATATATCACACGAAGATCTCTGTACATCTTATTTCCACCTGGGTGCATAGCATAGGGCCTACTACGCACCTCTCATAGTAAGGTCTACCTCAAATCAGTATCCTTAGGTACACAAATTTTGCCTCGAAAACAAAGTACCCCTTCACTATTCAGTCCAAAATCTAAAGTTTCCCCTCTCTCTATCTGTCGAAAACGAGGACCCACTGACTCATCTTCTAACTGCTTACTCTTAATTTGCTCAGTCCATGCCGGTCTAACCTAAAGTTCTGCCAATAGACTACCATCATCGAGTAAGCTGAGACGAGGAAACATGGCCCTAAGATCCGTCATAGCGCTACGGCTTAGTGCGTCGGCAACCACATTGGCCTTACCAGGGTGGTATTTAATCGAACAGTCATAATCCTTAAGCATCTCAATCCATCTACGCTACCTACGGTTTAACTCCTTCTGAGTGAGGAGATACTTGAGGCTCTTTTGATCCGTGTAAATGATACACTTCTCACCGTACACGTAATGCCTCTAAATTTTTAATGCGAATACCACAGCGGGCAACTCCAAGTCGTGTGTTGGGTAATTCACCTTGTAAGTCTTAAGCTGGCGTGACGCATATGCTACCACCTTACCCTTTTACATCAATACACAACCCAAACCAACGTGTGATACATCACTGTAAATAGTAAAACTTTCCCAGACTCTGGCTAAATTAAGACAGGGGCCTCTGTCAAAACTTTCCTCAACTTCTCAAAGCTCTCTTGCTACTCATCAGTCCAGTTAAAAGGTACGCCCTTATGTAGTAGCTTAGTTAAGGGCACAGCAACCAAAGAGAACCCCTCTACAAATCTTTGATAGCACCCAGCTAGTCCCAAAAAACTACAAATTTTTTACACAGTCTTAGGTTGCTTCCAATCCAAAATAGCCTCAATTTTCTGAGGATCAAACCTAATCCCCTCAGCAGATACTACATGACCTAAAAATGTTACCTCACGTAACCAGAATTCACACTTGCTAAACTTGGCATACAGTTTTTTCTCTCACAAGATTTACATAACCACCCTTAAATGTTCATCATGTTTATCTTCAGTCCTCGAATACACTAGTATGTCGTCGATAAATACTACAACAAATCGGTCCAGATATGGTTGAAACACTCTATTCATTATATCCATAAAAGTTGTTGATGCATTTTTTAGTCCAAAAGGCATAACCAGGAACTCGTAATGACTATAACGAGTCCTAAACGCCATCTTGTGCACATTGGCCTCTTTAACTCTCAGTTGGTGATACCCTGACCGGAGATCTATTTTAGAGAAAATCGACACTCCTCGCAGTTCATCGAACGGATCATCAATCCTCGATAGAGGGTACTTATTCTTAATCGTCAATTTATTTAGTTACCGATAATCGATGCACATACGCATGGTTCTATCCTTCTTTTTAACAAATAAGACCGATGTTTCCCATGGAGACACACTAGGGCAAATGAACCCTCGATCCAATAACTCTTGAATCTGAGCTTTAAGCTCCACTAACTCCTTCGATGCCATTTTATAAGGGGCAATGGACACCATAACTGTACCAGGTAGGAGCTCTATCCCAAACTCAACTTCATGGTTAGGAGGTAACCCAGACAGTTCATCGGAAAAAACATCAGGAAAATCCTTAACTGTTCTGATATCTTTAACAAAAGAACCCTCAAACTCTGAAACACTGATATAGGCTAAATATGCGTCACAACCCTTGCGAACCAACTTCTCGTCCCTCAGTGCAAAAATTACATTACTCAAATAGTTCAGTCGTTCCCCAATTACTGCCACCTCCTCATTTGACTCAGTTCTTAGTACAACCTGTTTGGTGGTACAATCCAAGCTTACCCGATGTTTAACAAGCCAATCCATGCCCAATATTAAGTCGAATTCCTCGAAAGGCAACTCTATGAGATCAACCAGAAAAATAACTCCTCGTATCTCCAAGGGAACATCTCTAAACAACTTATTTACCCGCATAGACTGTCCCAATAGACTTAGAATAGTAATTCCACTCAGAGTATTCTCAACTGGAATCCCCAATTTCTCAGTAACAGTGCAAGTAACGTAAGAATGGATAGATCCTATACCTATTAATGCAGTATAAGGTACTTTATGGATAAAGAACATACCTGTTATGACATATGGAGCATCCCCGTCCTCTCGGTGATGTGCAGCATAAACCAGTGCTGGCTGCCTCGCCTCAGTATAACCAACACCTCTGCCTGGTACTCCGCGACCACGGCTCAAACCATTACCACCCCTGGCCTGACCACGACCTCTTGGTGGCTACTGAACACCTCTTTGCGGTTGACCCATACCCATACCAATAGCTTGCATCTGATCTGGCCTCCACGGACAATCCTTAACACGATGCTTCAATGATCCACATCTCAAGCATGCACCCAACTTCCTCCAACACTCACCCTGATGGTGTTTCCCATAACCAGCATAGAATTGCGATCCAATAGTAGCAACAGGGGCCCTAACTCTGATTGGTCCATCAGCTCTAGGCTTTTTCTTAATGTAACATCCCGAAATAAAGCCTAGTCAGAATAGTGGTTTTGGGACCACAAATTTGATATTGAAATATTTATTTTATGATTATTATGAGGTTTAGAATATGAGAATATGTATGTGTTAAAGTTTCATGAAGAAATTCTTTGAGTAAGGGGTCCAATTGGGAAATAAGGACCAAATTGAATAAATTTCAAAACTTAGATTCTAGAAGGAATTTGAATGAAACTGCTTTAGATTATAAACTAGAAGGTCTTGGAGAGTAATTTTCCCAATTTCTATATTTTTGGACAAAAATGGGCTTGTATGGATGAAATTTTAAATAAATGGCTTAAGGGCATTTTGGTTATTTGGCATTTTAATGAAATAAAATGGGAAAAAGAAGGCAAAAATTAGCCATTCTTCTCCCTTGTCCAGTCGAAATTCTCAAGCCACCATAGCTAGAGTTTTCAACATTTTCAAGCTCAATAGTAAGTGCTCCCAAGCCCGTGTTTAATGTTATTCGTATTTTTGAAATCCCGGTAACTTACTCTCTCTATTTCTACCCATATTTCATGCCAGAGTTCATGTTTGATGTTTTCTGGAGGAATATGAAAGTTGGATGTGTGTTAAACATCTTTTCCTAGGTTATTTTCATGAAAAAACCCATAAAAGGACCTTTTTGCAAAAGGTCTAAAGTATGAGGTAGAAATGTGAAATAATGGAAAAATGTGGGCTACCATAAGAGGGAAAAGTGTTCGGCTAGGCTTGGGTAAGGTAGAAATAGCATGCATTTCATTATACGAGCCTAGGGACTAAAACATAAAAATGTGAAAGGTTAGGGGCAAAACGGTCATTTGGATCGGGGGTGAAATTTAGACTTGAAAAGGAATAATGTGAGGTATTAATAATTTAATTTTATTGTTATAGACCCCGCGGATCAAATTTCGGAGGTCGATCGAGGACCACGAAAAGTTTCGAAATAACCGAAACATGATATCGAGACGAATACCATGTAAGTTCGAATAACTCAAAGTAAACTCATTGTATGCTTAATTGCATGATTTATGAACGTATGATAATTGTATTTGATGATGGCATGACAATCTATGAAATGCATTCTTAATAATAACATGTTGGTAGTTGTCCCGGTTGAGGTTGAAAAGGAAGTTGATGTACGAACCATGTTTACATATGACTTGAGATCTTGCACGTGTTGTAGAAAGGACTTAGCCTGGACGGGTAACCCGTTGATCTCAAATATAGAAAGGATCTAGCCCAGACGAGTGTTCCTAGAGTGATCGAGCCTCCCGAAGAATATGTGTGCATTTTGGATTTAGCCCGGACGAGTAATCCGATTAGGGTTTGAATTTAGCCTAGATTGGTATTTCAGATCCGAGCTCAATAAGGGTGCTTGTTGCTATAAGGGATTTAGCCAAGACTGGTAATCCCGCCGTAAGATGTGAGGTTCGCGGGAGTACGTACATGAGATGATCGCTCTTATGACTTGATGGTAAATGGATAATCCATCGAGATTTCCAAGAAACTCAACAGGATTAACATGAGATATAAAAATGAAAATATTGGATGATGAGCCCATCTAAAATAAATTACATGGTGTATTATTATTGTCACTAACTTGTTGATTGAGTGCATGTGATAGGGAAACCATTTCATTCTTGTTGGTATATTTGCTAACTATGGTTGTATGCTAATTACGTGGTAATTTTACTTTCCAATTATTCGGGCTTACTAAGCATGTAAATGCTTACCCCTCTCTTTTCCCTATCTTACAGAGCTTAAGGACTCTTAAAAATTGGAAGATAGTTGGAGAATCAACACACTATCAATTAGTCCAGCTTTGGTATATAGATACTCTTATTTTGTTCAATGGCATGTATAGGGCTCTAGTTCATTTTGTGATATGTGTCATTTCAATTTCCCATATGAAAGCTGAATAAAGTTTTACATATCTTCCTGTATTTGGCCATGGAAATTGGCTTATTTTGAAGTAGGCTATGACCTACAAATCTATGCATGTTTATGTTTACATGGAGTGGCTTGCCCATAATTTGCAATGAGTTACAATAATGAGCCAATCTTAAAGCTGTTAATGAGGCATTGAAAATCCTTAATATAAAGAAAATAACCTAGCATGTATAAAACCGATGATATGAGGTTTACATGTAATGAGGTTTATCAAGGATATATGTAAGTATATAATCTGGCCTTATTATGTATTAAGGTAACCTATAAGTGTGATTGGTTGATAGAGGGTGACCAAAAGCTTAGAAAATAGCCTTACAAGGTCCACACGGGTAGACACATGAGCTTGTGTCTAGGCCATGTGTCACACACGGATCACCCCCATGGGCGTGTGGTATGTCCGTGCATCCTCTGTGTAACACCCCGAACCCGAGACCGTCACCGGAGTCGAACACGAGGTGTTAACAGACTTTAAAAATTTTCCAGACACTGCCAATCTGCGTAATAGTCGCTTTAAAAATCATATCTTGAGTTCAGAAACTCGGAATCCAGTTCCGTAAATTTTCCCTGAAACTAGACTCATATTCCCATCTACATATTTCTTTCTAGAATTTTTGGTTGTGCCAATTAGTATAGTTTATTAGGCAAAGTCTCCCATGTTACAGGGATCGACTACACTAACCTTTGCGTATTACGACTTGGATATCTCCCTGTACAGGGCTTCAATACTGATGCCGTTTGCTTCTATAGAAACTAGACTCAGAGAGTAATCTATAAATATATGGCTTGACTCCTAATTGTCTCTGGTTAATTTATAATGAATTTCCAAAGTCGGAACAGGAAATCCAGAAACCGTTCTGCCCCTGTCTCACGAGAACCTGAATATCTCTTAAGATACTGTCCGTATGATTGTTTCGTTACTTTCCTATGAAAATAGATTCATCAAGGTTCGTTTACATACTTTATTCACTATTTAATTCCATTCCTACTATTTTTAGTGATTTTCCAAATCTACATCACTGATGCTGTCAGCATCTGCCTTTAAGGTAGACTTTACCTATTTCATGGTTTCCATGATTCAACTAGCCCTTTTTGCATAAATAGCACAATTTATGATAGTGATTAACCATTCCCATGGCCAATCCTTGTCAAGCATATCCACACCAAATGATTATAACATTATACTCAAACACATATAAGCCATTTTCGCATGGCTATCCAAAATTATACAAGTCCAAAGGGTCCATGACCCACAACAAAAGGGTAGTCCTATACATGCCATTTTGAAGTTCAACCAAAATTGTACCAAAAGGGGGGGCTTTGATAGTGTGGGCGACTTCGACTTCTAAATCCCGAGTCCGATAGCTGGAGAACCAAAATCTATAAAATAGAGGATCAAAGAAATGGAGTAAGCAATTTATGCTTAGTAAGTTTTGAGCAAGGAATTCCAGCACAACAAAAGTATAGCATTCATATAGCTAAACGAATAATTTCATATGCACAAATTTTCGATATCATACTTGCTTCACATTACCAACCCTTATGTACATACACAAAAGATCAACTTAGCCAAAGGCCGGTAGCTCGTTTATCAACTGAGCGAATACTTATTTGTAAGGGCTCAACTAAATTCAAGCACATACGAAACATACCTCAATGTTTGGATGTTTCTAGAGTATTTACTGAAATTTTTACAGCAAGATCATTCATTCCCAAATCACGTACCTTCAGAATTTAACCGGATATAGCTACTCGTTCAAATGCCTTCGGGACATAGCCCGGTTATAGTAACTCGCACAATTGCCTTCGGGACTTAACCCGGATTTAGTAACTCGCACAAATGCCTTCGGGCTTAGCCCGGAATTAGTATCTCGCACAAATGCCTTCGGATCTTAGTCCGGATATGGTCACTTAGCACAAAGCCTTTGGGACTTAGCCCAGACATCATTCAAATAACCATGCACATTTAACAATAAATCATGGCACATTCGTATTTCGTTTTCGTTAGTAAAACTCAAACACAAGACATTTATCATTCTTGCAATTTCTGCTCAATAGCCACACAAAGAGCATGATTTTGGTTTGCTTAAAACATGATCTAATCAAATCATAATTTAAGCTCTTTTACTCAAGAACTTACCTCGGGTGTTGTCGAACGATTTCGATAGCTATTCGACCACTTTTTCCTTCCCTTTATCGGATTTAGTTCCCCTTTGCTCTTGAGCTTAATTAAACAAATAAATTGATTTAATCATTTGAGCATCGGAAAGAGGAACACAAGGCACTTAGCCCATTTTTATACATTAGACATTAAAGTCACATATGTACGGAATCATGAATCAAACTCAACATTTTAGCTAATTTTTCCCCCTTGGCCGAATTTTCTAAGCCAAGACAAAAGCATCAATATGCTTGCCTCTAACCGAATACATGCAACACCAATCTCCTTCCTATGGCCGAATATGCATGTCTATGTTGGGGCCGATTTCAACACTTAATACATTCTACAAGTATGGTCACTTGTATTGACTAAACACCCTTTTGTTTCAAGTTCAAAACTTGGCTAATACACACATATATACACTAGTAAAGCATCCTCTCCCTTTCCATCAATTTAACACATGCATTACTCATTAATATACAAAAATTATATTCGGCCTTAGCACACAACTTGCTAGCCGATTCTTCTCCATCTAGCAACCAATGCACATATGTGCTCACTCAAAAATGCTAAAAGAAGATTCAAGAATCATCAATCCACCATCACATGCATCATTAACAAGCTTCATATTTAGCATGCAATGGCATTAACACAAAATCTACCTAGGCCGAATATCATCCCCATGACATAGCAAAGATTTGAACCATGGGCTAATTAGAACTCAAGCTAGCAACTAAAAACATGCATGAATCTCATGGCACAACCTCAAACATACCTTGATCTAGATACAAGTATGGCCAAACCTCCTCCTAATCCTCTTCCAAACCAAACATGAAGCAAGAACTCCTTCCTCCTTCCTTTGAATTTTCGGCCAAATGAAGATGAAAAAGGATGAACAAAATTTTCTCTTTTCTTTTCTTTAACTCACGGCAATGGGGGGGAAACAACTACACACTTTTTTTTTGTTTTCATCATATTCCCTTTCATTATTTTATGCCCATGCTCCTTATTTTATTTTTTTCCACCCATGATGCACCAACACAACATGTCTATGACATGTCTTGCCCATCACACTTGGTCTACCATGCTTGTCATGGCCGGCCACTACTAGTTAGGGGGGAATTTGACATGCAAGTCCCCCCTTTTTATTTCATGCACTAATAGGTCCTTATGCTTCGACCTATCACATTTCAAAAATGTCGCACATAAGTCCTACTGACTAAATTCACATGCAATCGACTAAATCGAAGCTTGAAATTTTCACACATTCATAATTACATATTCTAGACAATAAATATCACATTCAAACTTTTCGGTGACTCGGTTTAGCGGTCCCGAAACCACTTCCCGACTAGGGTCAATTTTGGGCTGTCACAACTCTCCCCTACTTAAGAAATTTTCGTCCCCGAAAATCTTACCGGTAAATAGGTTTGGGTATCGTTCTTTCATCGAGCTCTTGGTTTCCCAAGTAGCTTCCTCGATCCCGTGTTTGAGCCATAACACCTTAACTAACGGAACCCTTTTGTTTCGCAACTCTTTCACTTCACGACTAGGATACGAATCGGTTCTTCTTCATAACTCAAGTCAGATTGAATTTCAACTTCTGAGGGATTAATCACATGTGACGGATCGGATCTATAACGTCGAAGCATCGAAACATGAAAGACATCGTGAATCTTTTCAAGTTCAGGGGGCAAAATCAATCTATACGCAACCGGACCAACTCGTTCGGAGATTTCGTACGGCCCGATAAATCTCGGGCTCAACTTGCCCTTACGGCCAAATCTGAGTACCTTCTTCCAAGGCGAAACTTTAAGAAACACTTTATCTCCCACCTGATATTCAATGTCCTTTCGTTTCAAATCCGCATACGATTTTTGACGATCTGTGGCTGCTTTCAGACTTTCACGGATTACCTTTACTTTCTATTCGGCATCTTTAATCAAATCAACTCTGAAAATTTTACTTTCACCGAGCTCGGTCCAAAACAATGGTGTACGACATTTACGACCGTACAAAGCCTCATAAGGTGCCATCTTAATACTTGATTGAAAACTATTGTTGTAAGCGAATTCAATCAAAGGTAAATACCGTTCCCATGAACTACTGAACTCGAGGATGCAACATCTCAACATATCCTCAAGTATCTGAATTATCCGCTCAGATTGACCATCGGTTTGGGGATGAAAAGCAGTGCTAAAATGTAGCTTGGTACCCAAAGCTTCTTGCAATTTCCTCCAAAATCGCGAGGTGAATCTCAGATCTCTATCCGACACGATAGAAATAGGTACCCCGTGTAATCTCACAATCTGAGAAACATACAATTCGGCTAGTTTATCCAATGAAAAATCCGTACGCACGGGGATAAAGTGAGCCGACTTAGTCAGTCTATCAACAACAACCCAAATCGCATCCTTCTTACTTGCTGACAATGGCAGTCCGGACACAAAGTCCATTGTGACTCGATCCCATTTCCACTCGGGTATCATGATCGGCTGAAGTAATCCTGAAGGCACTTGATGTTCCGCTTTCACTTGTTGACATATTAAACATCTCGAAACAAAGTCGGAGATGTCTTGTTTCATACCATGCCACCAAAACCAACGTTTCAAATCGTTGTACATTTTCGTACTCCCCGGGTGAATTGACATTCGGCTACAATGGGCTTCGTTCAGAATCATCGAAATGAGTTCCGAATTCCTTGGAACACACAAACGACTTCTAAACCTCAAACAATCATCATTATCAATTTGAAACTCCGATTCCTTGTTCGGAACACACTCAGCCCGTTTTGCAACCAATTCATCATCAGCTTTCTGGGCTTCACGAATTTGATGAATCAATACTGGTTTGGCTTTTAATTCAGCTACTAACACATTGTCGGGTAGAACAGACAAGTGCACATTCATCGCTCGTAAAGCAAACAATGATTTCCGGCTTAAGGCGTCTGCAACCACATTAGCCTTTCCCAGGTGGTAATCAATGACAAGCTCGTAATCTTTCAACAACTCAAGCCAACGTCTTTGTCGCAGATTTAAGTCTCTTTGAGTCATCAAATATTTGAGACTTTTGTGATCCGAAAATACATGGCACTTTTCACCAAATAAGAAATGTCGCCATATTTTTAAAGCAAATACGATGGTAGCTAGTTCAAGATCATGGGTCGGATAATTTTTCTCATGTGGCTTTAATTATCTCGACGCATAGGCCACCACTCGACCTTCTTGCATCAATACGCAACCCAACCCAAGTAGGGATGCGTCACTATAAATGACAAACTCTTTGCCTGATTCGGGTTGCACTAAAATTGGAGCTTCAGTCAAATAAGTTTTTAGTTGATCAAAACTTTCCTGACATTTCTCCGTCCATTCGAACTTAACATCCTTTTGAAGTAGCTTCGTCATTGGTGTGGCTATCATCGAGAAACCTTTGACAAATCGTCGGTAATAACCGGCGAGCCCCAGGAAGCTCCGAACTTCGGTAATATTTCTTGGAGGCTTCCAGTTAAGTATGGCTGAAATTTTGCTCGTGTCAACTCGAATACTCGATGCGGATACCACATGACCCAAGAAGCTAACCTCTCTTAACTAGAACTCACACTTACTGAACTTAGCATATAACTGCTTATCCCGCAAAATTTGCAACACTAGTCTCAGGTGCTCAGCATGTTCGGTCTCATCTCTTGAATAGACCAAGATGTCATCAATGAACACAACTACGAACCGATCCAAATATGTTCTTAAGATTCGATTCATCAAATCCATAAATACCGCAGGGGCATTAGTGAGCCCAAACGGCATCACTAAGAATTCGTAGTGACCATATCTCGTTCTGAAGGCAGTTTTGGGTATGTCTGAATCTCGAATTCGCAAATGATAATAGCCCAATCTCAAATCTATTTTTGAGAACACTGAGGCTCCCTTCAGTTGGTCGAACAAATCATCGATACGCGGTAACGGATATTTGTTCTTTATCGTCACTTTATTCAGTTGACGATAGTCAATGCACAACCTCATGGTTTCGTCCTTCTTTTTCACGAACAATACTGGTGCACCCCAAGGTGAGAAACTTGGTCGAGCAAAACCTCTATCCGTCAATTCTTGCAACTGAGCTTTCAACTCTTTTAACTCGGTTGGTGCCATACGATACGGAGCCATCAAAATCGGCGTAGTCCCAGGTACAAGCTCAATACCAAACTCTATCTCCCGAACAGGTGGTAAACCCGGTAATTCTTCAGGAAAAACATCCGGGTATTCACAAACCACCGGCACAGATTCGGGTTTCTTTTATAATTCTTTGTCATCAAGTACATACGCAAGGTATGCTTCGCACCCTTTTCTTACATATTTCTGGGCCAACATTGAGGATATTACAGCTGGCAACCCATCCAAGTCCGTAGACTCAACTCGGATTACTTCGTTATTTGCGCACCTCAATTCAATAGTCTTGCTTTTGCAACTCACAACCGCATCATGCACGGTCAACCAATCCAACCCGAGAATAACATCAAATTCATCAAATGGCAAAAGTATCAAGTCCGCCGGAAAACAGGAACCTCGAATTACTAGGGGACATTCCTTACACACTTTGTCGACAAGCACGTAACGATCCAAGGGATTTGACACCCGAATTACGAACTCAGTAGACTCAATAGGTAAAGTCTTACTGGATGCTAAGGTTTCACATATGTAAGAATGAGTAGAACCGGGGTCAATCAAAGCAATTACATTAGTATCAAAGAGAGTAAAAGTACCGGTAATAACATCAGGCGAAGAAACATCCTCGCGGGCACGTATAGCATAAGCTCTAGCAGGCGCACGAGCCTCGGATCCGGTCGTAGCATCTCTAGATCCTCTCTGACCACCACTAGCATTGCCCGTATTTCCAGATGGTCTACCTCGAGCAGTGGTAGCACCCGGTTTCCCACTCTGATTTACATTCTGTTCAGACAACCTCGGGCAATCTTTAATGAAGTGGTCAACTGATCCGCACTTGTAACAGGAGCGGTCAGGGAATCTACAACTCCCCGAATGCCATTTACCGCAATATCGACATTTCATTCTGTCTCGACGTTCATTCCCAACACTGGCAACCGAAGTGCCTCGTGTACCCACAGGGGGTCGATCACGATCTCGTCTAAAAAGGCCCGAAGTGCCTCTAGACCGGCCCACATCGTCTCGAAATTTCTTCGATGCCTGTTGAAGAGACTTTCCCGAGGATCTTTTACGAAACTCTCCAGTTCCCACATCAACTTTTTGCTTTTCTTTTCTAAGCTCTTCGGCTTTACAAGCTCGCTCGACAAGTACTACGAACTCTCGTATTTCAAGAACGCCAACGAACATTTTTATATCTTCATTCAGCCTATCCTCGAAGCGTTTACACATGATAGCCTCGGACGAAACACATTCCCGAGCGTATCTACTAAGTCTAACAAATTTTCGCTCGTAATCAGTAACCGACATGGAACCTTGCTTAAGCTCAAGAAATTCCTTCCGTTTTTGATCAACAAATCTCTGACTGATATACTTTTTCCGAAACTCAGTTTGGAAAAACTCCCAAGTTACTTGCTCTCGGGGCACAACAGAAGTCAGAGTACTCCACCAATAGTAGGCAGAATCACGTAGCAAGGAGATAGTACACTTTAAGCATTCATCGGGTGTACAAGATAGTTCATCGAGTACCCGGATAGTGTTGTCCAACCAAAATTCAGCTTGTTCGGCATCGTCGCTATCCGTAGCTTTAAATTCGGTAGCCCCATGTTTTCGGATTCTGTCAACTGGGGGCTTATTTGACCTTATTTGGTCAGTTACCGGAGGTATTGTAGGTGCGGGGGTTGTATTAGTCGGGAATGGAGGTTGTGGAACAGCAGTATTAGTTCGAATGTATTGGTTGAACCAATCATTCATCACGCTATAGAAAGCTTGTCTAGCTTCATCATTCGGGTTAGTAGCATTAGGTTGAGAGTTCACCGGCGCTGTCCCTTGTGCGGGAGCAGGCGCTACACTCTCAAGATCATCAGCTCCCGCTCGGTCGGGATCGGGATCCATTACTATAAATAAACACATTTGCAAATGTCAGAAATCACCACACTATCAAATAATCACATAAAATGGCATGTATAGCTAGACCCAACGCATTACGGTAGTCCTAGAATCGACTAAACTGTAGCTCTGATACCAATCAAATGTAACACCCCGAACCCGAGACCGTCACCGGAGTCGAACACGAGGTGTTAACAGACTTTAAAAATTTTCCAGACACTGCCAATCTGTGTAATAGTCGCTTTTAAAATCATATCTTGAGTTCAGAAACTCGTAATCCAGTTCCGTAAATTTTCCCTGAAACTAGACTCATATTCCCATCTACATATTTTTTTCTAGAATTTTTGGTTGTGCCAATTAGTACAGTTTATTAGGAAAATTCTCCCATGTTACAGGGATCGACTACACTGACCTTTGCGCATTACGACTTGGATATCTCCCTGTACAGGGCCTCAATACTGATTCCGTTTGTTTCTATAGAAACTAGACTCAGAGAGGAATCTATACATATATGGATTGACTCCTAATTGTCTCTGGTTAATTTATAATGAATTTCCAAAGTCGGAACAGGAAATCCAGAAACCGTTCTGGCCCTGTCTCACGAGAACCTGAATATCTCTTAACATACTGTCCGTATGATTGTTTCGTTACTTTCCTATGAAAATAGATTCATCAAGGTTCGTTTACATACTTTATTCACTATTTAATTCCATTCCTACTATTTTTAGTGATTTTCCAAATCTACATCACTGATGCTGTCAGCATCTGCCTTTAAGGTAGACTTTACCTATTTCATGGTTTCCATGATTCAACTAGCCCTTTTTGCATAAATAGCACAATTTATGATAGTGATTAACCATTCCCATGGCCAATCCTTGTCAAGCATATCCACACCAAATGATTGTAACATTATACTCAAACACATATAAGCCATTTTCGCATGGCTATCCAAAATTATACAAGTCCAAAGGGTCCATGACCCACAACAAACGGGTAGTCCTATACATGCCATTTTGAAGTTCAACCAAAATTGTACCAAAAGGGGGGGCTTTGATAGTGTGGGCGACTTCGACTTCAAAATCCCGAGTCCGATAGCTGGAGAACCAAAATCTATAAAATAGAGGATCAAAGAAATGGAGTAAGCAATTTATGCTTAGTAAGTTTTGAGCAAGGAATTCCAGCACAACAAAAGTATAGCATTCATATAGCTAAACGAATAATTTCATATGCACAAATTTTCGATATCATACTTGCTTCACATTACCAACCCTTATGTACATACACAAAAGATCAACTTAGCCAAAGGCCAGTAGCTCGTTTATCAACTGAGCGAATACTTATTTGTAAGGGCTCAACTAAATTCAAGCTCAAACGAAACATACCTCAATGTTGGGATGTTTCTAGAGTATTTACTGAAATTTTTACAGCAAGATCATTCATTCCCAAATCACGTACCTTCGGAATTTAACCGGATATAGCTACTCGTTCAAATGCCTTCGGGACATAGCCCGGTTATAGTAACTCGCACAATTGCCTTCGGGACTTAACCCGGATTTAGTAACTCGCACAAATGCCTTCGGGCTTAGCCCGGAATTAGTATCTCGCACAAATGCCTTTGGATCTTAGTCCGGATATGGTCACTTAGCACAAAGCCTTTGGGACTTAGCCCGGACATCATTCAAATAACCATGCACATTTAACAATAAATCATGGCACATTCGTATTTCGTTTTCGTTAGTAAAACTCAAACACAAGACATTTATCATTCTTGCAATTTCGGCTCAATAGCCACACAAAGAGCATGATTTTGGTTTGCTTAAAACATGATCTAATCAAATCATAATTTAAGCTCTTTTACTCAAGAACTTACCTCGGGTGTTGTCGAACGATTCCGATAGCTATTCGACCACTTTTTCCTTCCCTTTATTGGATTTAGTTCCCCTTTGCTCTTGAGCTTAATTAAACAAATAAATTGATTTAATCATTTGAGCATCGGAAAGAGGAACACAAGGCACTTAGCCCATTTTTATACATTAGACATTAAAGTCCCATATGTACGGAATCATGAATCAAACTCAACATTTTAGCTAATTTTTCCCCCTTGGCCGAATTTTCTAAGCCAAGACAAAAGCATCAATATGCTTGCCTCTAACCGAATACATGCAACACCAATCTCCTTCCTATGGCCGAATATGCATGTCTATGTTGGGGCCGATTTTAACACTTAATACATTCTACAAGTATGGTCACTTGTATTGACTAAACACCCTTTTGTTTCAAGTTTAAAACTTGGCTAATACACACATATATACACTAGTAAAGCATCCTCTCCCTTTCCATCAATTTAACACATGCATTACTCATTAATATACAAAAATTATATTCGGCCTTAGCACACAACTTGCTAGCCGATTCTTCTCCATCTAGCAACCAATGCACATATGTGCTCACTCAAAAATGCTAAAAGAAGATTCAAGAATCATCAATCCACCATCACATGCATCATTAACAAGCTTCATATTTAGCATGCAATGGCATTAACACAAAATCTACCTAGGTCGAATATCATCCCCATGACATAGCAAAGATTTGAACCATGGGCTAATTAGAACTCAAGCTAGCAACTAAAAACATGCATGAATCTCATGGCACAACCTCAAACATACCTTGATCTAGATACAAGTATGGCCAAACCTCCTCCTAATCCTCGTCCAAACCAAACATGAAGCAAGAACTCCTTCCTCCTTCCTTTGAATTTTCGGCCAAATGAAGATGAAAAAGGATGAACAAAATTTTCTCTTTTCTTTTCTTTAACTCACGGCAATGGGGGAAAACAACTACACACTTTTTTTTTGTTTTCATCATATTCCCTTTCATTATTTTATGCCCATGCTCCTTATTTTATTTTTTTCCACCCATGATGCACCAACACAACATGTCTATGACATGTCTTGCCCATCACACTTGGTCTACCATGCTTGTCATGGCCGGCCACTACTAGTTAGGGGGGGAATTTGACATGCAAGTCCCCCCTTTTTATTTCATGCACTAATAGGTCCTTATGCTTCGACCTATCACATTTCAAAAATGTCGCACATAAGTCCTATTGACTAAATTCACATGCAATCGACTAAATCGAAGCTTGAAATTTTCACACATTCATAATTACATATTCTAGACAATAAATATCACATTCAAACATTTTGGTGACTCGGTTTAGCGGTCCCGAAACCACTTCCCGACTAGTGTCAATTTTGGTGTGTCACACTCTGCGCCTAAAATTTTAAGTCAGTGTCGAGCACGGGCAAGACACACGGGCGTGTGTCTTGGCCGTGTGCCCCTAAATGTATGCTAACGTCATAAACAGAGAGTTACATGAGCTGAGGGCACAGGCGTGTCCCAAGCCACACAGGTGTGTGTGACCACACGCCCACCCACACGAGCGTGTGACTCCCTTAAGCAAGAGAATTTATTAAGTTGTCCAAAAATTTATTGAATTTTTTTAGTTTTGTCCCGAACCGCCCTGATACATGTTTTAGGCCTTGACGGCCAGTATAAGGGGCGGTATGCATGTGTTTGAAAAGTTTTAATTTTGGGCAAAATTTAGTGACCCAGGTTGGTATGTTGGTAAAAGTTTAAGCCCGGTAACGCCTTGAAAACTGTCCGGCGTTGAATTCAGGTAAGGGGTGTTACATTTAGTGGTATCTAAGCTACGATTTAGTCGGTTCTAGGACTACCGTAGAGAGTATTGAGTTTTACTATACATGCCATTATTCGAATATTGATAGTGTGACATCTCCTAACTGTTTAGATTGTTTTTGAATATAGTAAATGTCTTCCAATCAAGCTTAAGATGAGTCTGAGGGAGTCGAGAGCCATGCTTCAGCTTCTGTACAATGAGTTGTATCTACTAGTAGTAGAAGGCTTATGTCTGAAGGCCGGGAAGGGGCCCGAGCCACCTTCTTTAACTTGATAGATGAATGGTTTGAGGATTATTGGAGGAATTGCCCCAACATACCACGACCTCCCCCACCCCCTAACCAACATGATGAGGATTTGCCACGAGGTATGGCATCTGTAAGAATTGGTAAAGCTCCTGTGGACAAACTTAGGAATTATGAGGCTAAGGAATTTAGAGCCGAGATCGATGATGATGCTGAAAAAGCTGAGTTCTGGCTCGAGAATACTACTCAGGTGTTAGATGAATTATCGTGCACACTTGAGGAATGTTTAAAATGTACCGTGTCTCTCCTGAAGGATATTGCATACCATTGGTGGAAGACTGTATCTTTCGTGATGCCAAAGGAAAACATCATTTCGGAATTTTTTCGAGCAGAGTTTAAGAAGAAATACATCAGTTAAAGGTTCTTAGACTTGAAACGAAAGGAGTTCCTAGAACTCAAACAAGGAAATAAGACTGTAGCAGAATACGAAAGGCAGTTCGTAAGGCTAAGTAAGTATGCAATTGAATGGGTTCAAACCAAGTCAGAAATGTGTAAACGCTTTGAGGAAGGTCTTAATGAGGAAATCAAGTTGTTGATTGGGATTCTTGAAATACGAGAGTTTCCCGCACTAACTGATTGGGCCAAGAAAGCCGAGGAGCTCAATAATGAAAGAAAGTAAGCAAAGAGAGAAGCTCGAGTTTCGAGCAAGAGATTCAGTGATAAGATGCTCTCGTTTTCCACAAAAAAGTCAAGGAGCCAGCGTGAGAGCTCCACTTCATTAGAAGGATATTCGGTAGAGAGAGAGGCTCCAAACGACTTAATCAGAAGTCTTTCTCCCTGATGGTGAGTAGTGTGGGGAGTGTAGATGACCAAAAGCCAAAATATAAGAGCTGCAACAAATTTCACTTCGAAGAGTGTCGGATGAAAAGCAGTGCATCCTTCAGATGTGGTTCTCTTGACCACTTCCTCAAAGATTGCCCAGAACTAACTGATAAAGGAGTGGATATAGCCCTGAAGTCTAGTACTCCTATTGCACGAGGTAGACCTCCAAGGTATCTTGGAACTGCTAGTAGCAGTCGAGCTGCGGCTAAAGATGCTTCAAAATCAGAGGCTCGAGCCCCGATAATTGATCTAGGGTCGACTCATTCATACATTTTAATGAGATTGGTGTCTAGTATGAACATACCCATTGAACCTACGAAATTTGTTATTAGAGTGTCGAACCCACTAGGCAAATCAGTCCTGATTGATAATGTCTATAAGGATTGTCCTTTGACGATTCATGGTCAATGCTTTCTGGCTAACCTTATGTTGTTACCATTTGATGAGTTTGATGTAATACTTGGTATGGATTGGTTAACCCTACCTGATGTAGTTGTCAACTGTGGTAGCAAGTATATTGAATTGAAACGTCCAGATGGTGAGATTTTGCTGGTTGATTCAAGAGAATTGGGTATGCCACCGGTTGTAATCACAGCAATGGTAGCTCATAGATATATGAGAAATGGGTATGAAGCCTACCTTGCTTTTATATTGAACACTAAAGAAACAAAGTTGAAGATTGAGTTTGTGCTAATAGTATGTGAATATCCAGACGTGTTTCCAAAAGAATTACCCGAATTACCTCCTGAAAGAGAGTTAGAGTTTGGTATTGAGTTGGTACCAGGAACAACTCCCATTTTTATTGCTCAGTATAGGATGGCGCCAACTGAGCTGAAAGAGTTAAAAGCACAGTTGCAAGAGCTGATGGATAAAGGTTTTGCAAGGCCAATCTTTTCACCTTAGAGTGCTCCCGTATTGTTTGTAAAGAAGAAAGACAATTCATTGAGGCTATGTATAGATTATTGGTAGTTGAATAAGGTAACTATCAAGAATAAGTATCCTTTTCCAAGGATCGAAGACTTGGTCGACCAGTTGAGAGGAGCCACTATGTTCTCTAAGATAGACTTGAGGTCCGGCTACTATCAGTTGCGAGTTAAGGAATCAGACGTGCTTAAGACAGCTTTCAGAACAAGGTATGGCCACTATGAATTTCTTGTCATGCTGTTTGGGTTAGCGAATGCACTGATCGTATTCATGGACCTAATGAATAGGATCTTTCAGCCATATTTGGATAAGTTCGCCGTTGTGTTCATTGATGACATTTTGATTTATCCCAAGATGAGACAGAGCATGCGAAGCATCAGAGAACTGTGTTGCAGACCTTAAAAGAAAACAACTGTATGCTAAGTTTAACAAAAGTGAGTTTTGGCTCCAAGAAGTTGGGTTTTTGGGTCATATTGTTTCGGGTGAAGTCATCCAAGTTGATCCAAGTAAGATCTCTGCCATTGTTGAATGGAAACTGCCTAAAAATATAACTGAGGTTAGAAGCTTTTTTGGGTTTAGCCAGTTACTACCGAAGATTTGTAAAAGGATTCTCCATGATAGCGACTCCAATTTGCTACAAAAAGACGTTAAGTTTGAATGGATAGAAAAGTGTCAACAGAGTTTCGAGAGGTTAAAAGACATTGCTGACTGAAGCTCCTGCTTTAGTATTACCTGAGCCGAGAAAAGAGTTTGTGATCTACAGTGATGCATCCTTAAATGGATTGGGTCTTAAATGGATTGGGTTGTGTACTTATCCAAGATGGCAAGGTGATAGCCTATGCTTCACGGCTGTTGAAGCCACACAAGAAGAACTATCTGACACACGACCTATAGCTTGCCGTCATTGTTTTTGCCTTGAAAATTTGGAGGCATTATTTATATAGTGAGACTTGTCGTATATTTACTGACCACAAGAGTTTGAAGTATTTGATGACTCAAAAAGAATTGAATCTGAGACAGCGAAGATGGTTAGAATTAATTAAAGATTATGAGCTGACCATTGACTATCACCCGAGAAAGGCGAATATGGTCGCCGATGCGTTAAGCAGAAAATCTTTTTCTGCACTAAGAGCCATGGACGCTCAATTGGCATTGCTTGATGATGGTTTAGTTTGGATAGAGCTAGAGGCTAGGCCAACATTTCTGTAGGAAATTTATGATGCTAAAACTAATGACAGCGACTTACAAGCTAAAAGAATTCAATGTGAGTGGGGCATTAATTCAATTTTTGGATCAGTCTTGATAGATGTTTGATGTTCAGAGATAGGGTTTGTGTACCCAAAGATGATCAGCTTATTTGGAAAATTTTGCAAGAAGCACATGATAGTCGTTTGTAATATCCTAAATTAGGGCTTAATCGGAATAGTGGTTTCGTGACCAAAAATCAAAGATAGAAATAATTATTTTATAATTATTTTGATGAATATGATATGATTGCATGATTGTGTGAAAATTTCGTGATGAAATTCTATGCCTAAAGTGCTTAAATTGAAAGTAGGGACTAAATCGAATAAGTTGCAAAATTTGCATTCTAGAAGTTTTTAGTATGAAATTGCATTGAAATATTAATTAGAAGGTCTTAAATAGCAATTTGACCAATTTCTAAGTCTATGGACAAAAATTGGACATGGATGGAATTTTTGGAAAGTTTAGTAGTAAGGGCATTTTGGTCATTTAGTTATTAAAATGAATTAAAAACAAAATTAAAAGCCAATTTTTGTCCATCTTCTTCATTAGGCCGAAATTTCAAGGGTTATCCATAGTTAGGGTTTGTTTCAAGCTTCCAAGCTCCATAGTAAGTGATTCCAAGCCCCGTTTTTAATGTTCTTTACGTTTTTGGAATCCCAGTAGCTCGATTAAGCTTATGTTAGCAATAATTCAACCTAGGGTTTATATTTGGAAAAATACCCATAGGTGAAATTTGTGTATTTTGATGTTTTATGATAGAATATGGGGTTTTAAATTATGTTAGACAACTTGTGCTACTCGGTTTTGAGTGAAAACGAGTAAAAAGGCTTAATCGGCAAAAATACCTAATAGTCACAAGTATATGTTAGAGTAAGAATTTGATGTTGCCATAGAAGGGAAAAATGATCAGCATGTTATAAAACATAAGAATAAGGAATAAAGTTTAATTCCCGAGCCTAGGGGTAAAAGTGTAATTATGCAAAAGTTTAGGGGAAAAAGTGTAATTTTCCAAAGTTCGTATTAAATACTGTTTTGATGAATGTATGTAATAAATAAGATTAATTTGGCATTATAGATCAAGAGAAACGAGATTCAAGTCGCGATCGAGGAAAAGAAAAGATTGTGGACTAAATTGCAAAATCTTTATATTTTGGTACCAAGGTAAGTTCATGTGTAAATAATGTAGCATAATTGTTATTTTTAAGTTATTTATGTTAATTATATGATATGCTAATTTTTATTATGAAATATATGCTTTGTGGTTATTTTAATAAAATGCAAATTATGTGTATTAATTGTTAAATATAAAGTACTACCGAGTATTGGTTTTGGTATTTTACTGAAGATGGCAAGGATATGTGTTCGAGGAAAATCCCGTTTGAACCTTAGAAATAGATTAGGATACAAGTGACATGTCACTAGGATGGTTGAGCATCTGAACTCGTTGAGTTGAGTCCGAGTTCGCTTATGGATGCGAATGTCCGAACTCGTTGAGTTGAGTCCGAGTTCACTTATGGATGCGAATGCCCGAGCTCATTGAGTTGAGTCCGAGTTCACTTAGGGGCGAGTTACATGATTTCTTGATTACATATGAGGCACTTATGTGCAAATTATCCGTGTATCCGAGTTGTATTCCGATGTGTTCAACGGGTGAAATTTCTTGTGACAGCCCTAAATTGACCCTAGTCGGAAAGTGGTTTCGGGACCACGAAACCGAGTCTTATAAATAATTAAAAGTTATATTTTGTGTTTATGATGTGCGTAAATGCTTGTGTGATAGTTCCATACTTTAATTTGGTCAGTGTATGTGAAATTTATTAGTAGGGACTTATGTGAGACAATTTAGAAATATGCTAGGCAAGTGTTCTAGTGGCCTATTAATATATGTGGGAAAGTGCTTGTCCTTGCATGTCAAATTAGCCAAATTAAAGCATAGTGGCTGGCCATGCTATGGGTGGAAACATGTCACAAACATGTTATGTTAGTGATGTATGTTAGGAAAAATAAAATAAGGAGCATGGTAATAAAATAATGAAAGGGAATATGATGAAAAAAAAAAGAAAGAATGTGTGTGATTGTTTCCCCCCCCCCTTTTGCCGTGAATGGAAGAGAGAAAACAAAAAAAAAAGTGTTCATCCTTGAACATCTTTGGCCTAATAGAAGAAAGAAAGGAAGGGAATGAGCTTGGAGAAAATCGGCTATGGAGGCTCACTAGATTAAGCTCAAGAGCTTAGAGGACCAAAGTTGGATAAGGGAAAGGAAAAAGTGATCGAATAGCCGCCGAAATCGTTCGACAACATCCGAGGTAAGTTTTCGAGTAATGGAGCTTAGATTATGATTTGATTAGATTATGTCTTGAGTAAATCAAAATCATGCTCTTTGTATGTGGCTATTGAGCCGAAATTTGTAAGTGTGATAAGTGTTTTGTGTTTGAGCTTTGGTAATGAAAATGAAATATGGATGTGTCATGATTATTGATATATGTGCATGATTATTCGAATGATATCCGGGCTAAGTCCCAAAGGCTTTTGTGCTAGGTGACTATAACCGGACTAAGATCCGAAGGCATTCGTGCGAGTTGCTATATCTGGGCTAAGACCCGAAGGCATTTGTGCTAGCGATTATATCCGGGCTAAAACCCGAAGGCATTTGTGCTAGCGACTATATCCGGGCTAAGTCCCGAAGGCATTTATGCTAGTGACCACATCCGGGCTAAGACCCGAAGGCCTTGCGCAAGTAGTTATATCCGGCTAAATCCCGAAGATTTCTTGAGTTTGGGAATGAGCGATCTTCTGTAATAATTTCAATTAATACGCTCGTAAAATCTCAACAACGAGGTATGTGTTGTACATTCATTGGATTAATTGATTCCTCTTAAATAGCATTCGCTCAGTCGATTAAGGAGCTTCCGGTTTTTGGTTAAGTTGATCCCTTATGTATGAATATAAGGGTTGGAAATGTGAAGTAGGACTGATTTTTGAGAATATATGTGTATATGAAATTATCCGTTTAGTTATATGAATGCTATACTTCAGTTGAGCCTAATTCCATTGCTCAAAACTTACTAAGCATTAAATGCTTACTCCGTTTCTTTGAATCTCTGTTTTATAGATTTTGGTTCGTTGGCTATCGGACTCGGGAGTGTCAAAGTCAGAGTCGCCCACACTATCAAAGCCCCTTTTGGTACACTTTTGGTTGAACTTTGAAATGGCATGTATAGGACTACCCTTTTTGTTGTTGGTCATGGACCCTTTAGTTTTGTATAAATTTGGATAGCCATGCGAAAATGGCTTATATACACTTTGAGCTTAATTTTATAATCGACTTGTATGATGTTCATTAAGAGGTATGGAAATGTTTGGGAACGATTAGCCATTGGAATGGTTAATCATGATCATATTTTGTGCTATTTATGCAAAAGGGCTAGTTGAATCATGGAAACTATGTAATAGGTAAAGTCTACCTTAAAAATAGATGCTGATAGCAGCAGCGACGCGAATGTGAAAAATCACTAAAAATAGTAGTAATGGAATTAAATAGTGAATAAATTATGTAATCGAACCTTGATGAATCTATTTTCATAGGAAAGTAACGAAATGATCATATGAACAGTATGTTAAGAGATATTTAGGTTTTCTCAAAACAGGGCCAGAACGGTTTCTGGATTCCCTGTTCCGACTTTGGAAATTCATTATAAATTAACCAAAGATAATTAGAAGTCATGCCTTATATTTATAAATTCCTTTATGAGTCTAGTTTCATTAGAAACAAACGGCATCAGTAATGAATCCCTGTACAGGGAGATATGCAAGTCGTAGTGCGTGGAGGTCAGAGTAGTCGAACCCTGAAATAGGGGAGACTTTAACTAATAAACTGTACTAATTGGCCTGACTAAAAATTCTAGAAAAAAATTTTTAGATGGATATATGAGTCTAGTTTCAGGGAAAAATTGCGAAACTGATTTTCGAGTTTTGGAACTCAAGATATGATTTTTAAGGTGACAGTGACGCAGTTAGTCAGCTGTCTGGAAATTTTCAAAATGGACTGTGAGAATAAGTGAATTTAGTCTGTGAACCCCTCGTGTCCGACTCCGGTAACGGTCTCGGGTACGGGGTGTTACATTTCTAGTGAAATGGAAGAACACTTAAGATGCAAGCGACGTTTTGGTAAGTGTTGTGAAATGGACACTTTGGACAGGTATGTTTTTAACCCTCGGGTTGAAAATAGATACAACAACGATAAGGTGGTAAGATGATGAATGATGTTTAGAAATGTGATATATGTTTTGGTGATACCATGCTAAAGTTGTTTGGTATATTTGTATTGTTATGTTACTTGTTATTTACATATGAACTTACTAAGCATTTATGCTTACTCCCTCCTCTTTATTTACTGTAGTTTTGAACAAGCCAGCTCGGGAATCGGGACGGGTCAAAGGTTCGATCACACTATCCAAAGGACTTTCATCTGGGTAAATGGCTTGTAAAACTTAAGTATGACATGTATAGCAATATACTTATTTTGTGTAAATAATTTTATGATATGACCATGATTGGTTGAGAAAATGTTTGATATTGATAAGTCATGGTGATGGGTAAATTTAGATCATGTTTGATATCATGGAAGTTTAATAGGTTATCTAGTTCATAACAACTCATGAAAAGATGAAATTTGCCTTAAAACAGAATATTGCTGCAGCAATGACATGAATTTGAAAAATCACTAAAAATAGTATAAATGGAATTAAATGATAGCAAGTTATGAAATTGAAGCTTAATGAGTCTATTTTCATATGGATTAAAAAAAAACCTTGTGAAACAGGGCCAGAGTGATTTCTGGATCCTCTGTTCTGACTCTAAAAATTCATAATAAATTGTACAAAAATAATTAGAAGTCATTCTTTATATGTACAGATTCCTTATTGAGTCTAGTTTTAAGAGAAACAAATGTCGTAGTCATTGAAATTCTGTATAGAGAGATATCTGATTCGTAATACACAGAGGTTAGAGCAGTCAAACCCTGAAACAGGGGAGACTTTAACTAATAAATTGTACTAATTGGCCCAACCAAAAATTTTATAAAAAAATTAGTAAATAGATATATAAGTCTAAATTTAGGTAAAATTTATGGATCTTGATTTCGAGTTTTGTAACTCGAGATATGATTTTTCTTGTAACTGTGACGCGGGTAGCTAGAAAGCTGTGAATGTAGAAACAAATGATTTGAAGTTCTTAATTTGATAAATTATGTTCGGTAACCCCTCAAGCTCGACTCCGGCGACGGTTTCGGGCGTGGGGGCGTTGCACCATTTTTCTATTCATCCGAGAAGTACCAAGACGTACAATGATTTGAAGAAAAAGTACTGGTGGAATGGCATGAAAAGAGACATCTCCGAATTTGTATCGAAATGGCTGATATGTCAACAAGTCAAAGCTGAACATCAAGTACCCTCAGGGTTGTTACAGCCTGTGATGGTCCCCGAATGGAAGTGGGACAGAGTTATTATGGATTTTGTGACAGGATTGCCATTAACCCAAAAAAGAAAGATGTTATATGGGTTGTGGTGGATAAGTTGACGAAGTCGGCTCATTTCATTCCGGTAAGAACAGATTACTCTCTTGATAGATTGGCCGACTTGTATATATCTAAAATTGTAAAATTACACAGGGTATTGCTGTCGATTATTTCAGACAGAGATCCAAGGTTCATTTCGAGGTTCTGGAAGAAGTTACAAGAAGCTTTGGGTACAAAATTGAGTTTTAGTATGGCTTTTTACCCTCAGACTGATGGTCAGGCTGAGCGGATGATTCAGATTCTTGAGGATATGTTGCGGTGTTGCATCCTCGAATTTCAGGGTAGTTGGGAAAAATACTTGCCATTGGTAGAATTTTCTTACAACAACAGTTTTCAAACATGTTTGAAGATGGCACCTTATAAGACCTTGTATGGCAGAAGCTGTCGAACTCCATTGTACTGGACAGAACTCAAGGAAAGTCAGATTCACAGAGTTGTTTTGATCAAGGAAACTGAAGAAAAAGTTAAAGTGATACGAGATTGTTTAAAAGTGACATCAGATAGGCAAAAGTCATATGCTGATCTGAAAAGAAAAAAATCGAGTTCCAAGTTGGAGATAGAGTATTCTTGAAAGTATCTCCACGAAAAAAGGTATTGAGGTTTGGTCGAAAAGGCAAACTGAGTCCGCGATTTATTAAACCGTATGAGATCATCGAAAGAGTTGGATCATTAGCCTATCATTTGGCATTGCCACCCGGATTGGAAAAGATTCACAACGTGTTCCATGTATCTATGTTAAGACGATATTGATCAGACCCCTCTCATGTGATTTCATCGACTGAGATTGAAATTCGATCGAACATGACTTATGGTGAGGAACTGGTCAAGATTTTGGCTCGTGAGATTAAACAGTTGAGAAATAAAGACGTGGCTTTGGTAAAGGTTTTATTGAATTGACATGGTGAGGAAGAGGCTACATGGGAGCTGAAAGAAATCATGAGAAGCCAACATCCGAACCTGTTTACTAGTAAGACTTTCGAGGATAAAAGTCCCTAAGGGGGAGAAATGTAACATCCCGAAATAGAGCCTACTCAAAATAGTGGTTTCGGGACCACAAATCATACATTGAAATATTTATTTTATGATTATTATGAGGTTTATAATATGAGAATATGTATGTGTTAAAGTTTCATGAAGAAATTCTTTGAGTAAGAGGTCCAATTGGGAAATAAGGACCAAATTGAATAAATTTCAAAACATAGATTCTAGAAGCAATTTGTATGAAATTGCTTTAGATTATAAATTAAAAGGTCATGGAGAGCAATTTTCCCAATTTCTAAGTTTTGGACAAACATGGGCTTGTATGGATGAAATTTTAAAGAAAGGGCTTAAAGGCATTTTGCTCATTTGGCATTTTAATGAAATAAAATGGGAAAAAGAAGGCGAAACTCAGCCATTCTTCTCCCTTGTCCAGCTGAAATTCTCAAGCCACCAGCTAGGGTTTTCAATATTTTCAAGCTCAATAATAAGTGCTCCCAAGCCCCGTTTTTAATGTTCTTCGTATTTTTGAAATCTAGATAGCTTACTCTCTCTATTTCTATCCATATTTCATGCTAGGGTTCATGTTTAGAAATTTATCCATGCATGAGTTACTTGTATTTTGATGTTTTATGGAGGAATATGAAAGTTGGATGTGTGTTAAACATATTTTCCTAGGTGATTTTCATGAAAAACCCCTTAAAAGGACCTTCTTGCAAAAGGTATTAAGTATGAGGTAGAAATGTGAAATAATGGAAAAATGTGGGCTACCGTAAGAGGGAAAAGTGTTCGGCTAGGCTTGGGTAAGGAAGAAATAGCATGCATTTCATTATACAAGCCTAGGGACTAAAACGTAAAAATGTGAAAAGTTAGGGGCAAAACGATCATTTGGACTAGGGGTGAAATTTAGACTTGAAAAGGTATAATGTGAGGTGTTAATAATTTAATTTTATTGTTATAGACTTGAAAAGTTTCAAAATAACCGAAACATGATATCGAGACGAATACCAAGTAAGTTCGAATAACTCAAAGTAAACTCATTGTATGCTTAATTGCACGATTTATGAATTTGATGTTGGCATGACAATCTATGAAATGTATTCTTAATAATAACATGTTGGTAATTGTCCCAGTTGAGGTTGAAAAGGAAGTTCGATGGATGAACCATGTTTACATATGACTTGAGATCCTGCACGTGTTGCAGAAAGGATTTAGCCTAGATGGGCAATCCGTTGATCTCAAATATAGAAAGGATCTAGCCCGGACGGGTGTTCCTTGAGTGATTGAGCCTCCCGAATAATATGCGTGCATTTTGGATTTAGCCCAGACAGGTAATCCGATTAGGGACTCAATTTAGCCTGGATTGGTATTTTAGATCCGAGCTTAATAAGGGTGTTTGTCGCTATAAGGGATTTAGCCTGGGCTGGCAATCTCGACATCACCTTATGAGTTTAAATGTGGGGGATTTAGCCTGGACTGGTAATCCTGCAGTAAGATGTGAGGTTCGTGGGAGTGCGTACATGAGATGATAGCTCTTATGACTTGACGATAAATGGATAATCCATCGAGATTTCCAATAAACTCAACAGGATTAACATGAGATATAAAAATGAAAATATTGGAAGATGAGCTCATCTAAGACAAATTACATGGGGTATTATTATTGTGACTAACTTTTTGATTGAGTGCATGTTATAGGGAAACCATTTCATTCTTGTTGGTATATTTGTTAAATATGGTTGTATGCTAATTACTTGGTAAGTTTACTTTCCATTTATTCGGCCTTACTAAGCATGTAAATGCTTACCCCTCCTTTTTTCCTATCTTATAGAGCTCAAGCTCTCGTAAAGATTGGAAGACGATTGAAGAATCAACACACGATCAAGTAGTCTAGCTTTGGTATATAGATACTTTTATTTTGTTCAATGGCATGTATAGGGCTCTAGTTCATTTTGTGATATGTTTCATTTGAATTGCCCATATGAAAGCTTGTAAAAGTTTACATATCTTCTTGTATTTGGCCATGGAAATTGGCTTATTTTGAAGTAGCCTATGACCTACAAATCTATACATGTTTATGTTTACATGGAGTGGCTTGCCCATAATTGGCAATAAGTTACAATAATGAGCCAATCTTAAAGGTGTTAATGAGGCATGGAAAATCCTTAGTACAAAGGAAATAACCTAGCATGTATAAAATCGATCATATGAGGGTTACAAGCAATGAGGTTTATCAAATATATATGTAAGTATATAATCTAGACTTATTATGTATTAAGGTAACCTATAAGTGTGATTGGTTGATAGAGGGTGACCAAAGGCCTAGAAAATAGCCTTACAAGGTCCACATGGGTAGACATACGGGCGTATGTCTAGGTGGTGTGTGACACACAAATCGCCCATATGGGAGTGTGGTATGGCCATACGTCCTCGGCACCTAAAATTTTATGTCAGTGTCAAGCATGGGCTAGATACACGGGCGTGTGTCTTGGCCGTGTGCCCTTAAATGTATGCTGATGTGATAAACAGAGAGTTACACGGGCTGAGGGCACGGTCGTGTCCCAAGCCACACGGGCATGTGTGACTACACGGCCGCACCCACACGAGCATGTGACTTATTAAAGCAAGAGAATTTATTAAGTTGTCCAAAAATTTATTGAATTTTTTCAGTTTTGTCCCGAACCGCCCTGATGCATGTTTTAGGCCTCGAAGGCCAGTATAAGGGACGGTATGCATGTGTTTGAAAAGTTTTAATTTTGGGCGAAATTTAGTGACCTGGTTTGGTATGTTGGTAAAAGTTTAAGTCTGGTAACGCCTTGAACCCTATCTCGACATTGGATATAGGTGAGGGGTGTTACACTTAAGCCTCTAAAAATACTTTGAGGGCTCAACATCCCTCTTACCTCTGCATTTCTCCCTATTCTAGCACTCAGCGCACGTCATATCCTTAGCGATTTTTGCCTTATCAACCAATGCTGCGAAATTTTTCTCCCTCTGAGGAGCTATCAAAACTCTTAGACCATCCCTGAGGCCATCCTCAAATCAAACATATCACTCGTATTCTGTTGCCACTATCCCACGTGCATAGCGGCTCAATCGTAAAAATTCGGCCTCATACTCAATCGCTGTCCTATCTCCCTGAGTTAAGTTCAAAAAGTCCCTTCCACAGGCATCTGTATAGCTGGCACCCACATATTTAGCTTGGAAAATAGTCTTGAAAAACTCCTAGGTCAAACGATCGGCTTGAGTGCCCTCTTTGACGGTATGCCACCACTGGTAAGCTTCATCTCTCAGTAGAGATACTGCACCTTTTAACTTCTGATCAGGGGTGCAGTCAAGGTTATCCATGATTCTTTCTGTGGCCTCAATCCAATACTCAGCCACATTAGGGGCAACTCCAGTAATACCCTGAATATCTCAGACCCATTAGACCTAAGTCATTTTGTAACCAACCCACAGCCTATGTTGCAGCACTAGGCCCAACGACCCTTTCCAGAATCCTCAACATTGCTTGGGACAGTGCGTCTGTAACGCCCCCATGCCCGAGACCATCACCGGAGTCGAGCTTGAGGGGTTACCGAACATAATTTATCAATTTAAGAACTTCAAATCATTTGTTTCTACATTCACAGCTTTCTAGCTACTCGCATCCTAGTTACAAGAAAAATCATATCTAGAGTTATGAAACTTGAAATCAAGATCCGTAAATTTTCCCTAAATCTAGACTCATATATCTATTTACTAATTTTTTTCTAGAATTTTTGGTTGGTCCAATTAGTACAGTTTATTAGTTAAAGTCTCCCCTATTTTAGGGTTCGACTGCTCTGAAATAAGTGTATTACGAATCAGATATCTCTCAATACAGAATTTCAATGACTGCAAGGTTTGTTTTTCTTAAAACTAGACTAAATAAGGAATCTGTACATATAAATAACAACTTCTAATTATTTTTTTAAAATATATTATGAATTTTTAAAGTCAGAATAGGGGATCCAAAAATCACTCTGGCCCTATTTCACAAAAGCTTAAATATCTCATAAAATATAATTTATATGCCTGTTTTGTTCAATCCACATGAAAATAGACTCATTAAGCTTCAATTTCATAACTTACACATTATTTAGTTCCATTTATACTATTTTTAGTGATTTTTCAAATTCATGTCATTGCTGCAGCAATATTCTGTTTTAAGGCAAGTTTCATCTTTCCATGAATTTTTATGAACTAGATAACCTATTAAACTTCCATAATATCAAACATGATCTAAATTAGCCATCACCATGACTTATCAATATCAAACATTTTCTCAACCAAACATGGCCATATCATAAAATTATTTACACAAAATAGGTATATTGCTATACATGCCATACTTAAGTAGTTGTACAAGCCATTTACCAAGATAAAAGTCCTTTGGATAGTGTGATCGAACTTTCGACCTGTCCCGATTCCTGAGCCGGCTTGTTCAAAACTACAGTGAATGAAAAGAAAGGAGTAAGCATAAATGCTTAGTAAGTTCACATGCAAATAGCAAGTAACATAACCATATAAGCAAACATAAAACATCATTTGCATAATCATCACCAAGACATTCATATCACATTTTCATTTATCATCTTACCATATTGTTGTTATATCGAGTTTTCAACCTGAGGGTTAAGTACATACCTGTCCAAAGTGTCCATTTCACAACACTTACCAAAACGTCACTTGCATTTTAAGTGTTCTTCCATTTCACTAGAAATTTCACCCGTTGAACACATCGGAATACAACTCGGATACACGGATAATTTGCACGTAAATGCCTCATATGTAATCAAGAAATCATGTAACCCGCCCCTAAGTGAACTCGGACTCAACTCAACGAGCTCGGGTGTTCGCATCCATAAGTGAACTCAGACTCAACTCAACGAGTTCGGATGCCTAGTTACATCTCACGAACTCGGACTCAACTCAACGAGTTCGGACATTCGCATCCATAGGTGAACTCGGACTCAACTCAACGAGTTCGGATGCTCAACCATCCTAGTGACATGTCACTTGTATCCTAATCAATTCCTAAGGTTCAAACAGGCTTTTTCCCTCGATCTTATATTTGTCGTCTTCCATGGAATATTGGAACCGATACTTGGTAGCAATTCATATTTATCAAGTAGTAAACATAATTTGCATATTACTCAACATTAACCACAAAGCATAATATTTCATGATTAAAAATCAGCATATCATATAATTAACATTAATAACTTAAAAATAACATTTATGCTACATTATTTACACATGAACTTACCTTGGTACCAAAATATAAAGATTTTGCAATTTAGTCCACAATCATTTCTTTTCCTCGATCGCGACTTAAATCTCGTTTCTCTTGATCTATAATGGTAAATTAATCTTATTTCATACATACATTCATCAAAACAGTATTTAATACGAACTTTGGAAAAATTACACTTTTGCCCCTAAACTTTTGCATAATTACACTTTTGCCCCTAGGCTCGGGAATTAAACTTTATTCCTTATTCTTATGTTTTATAACATGCTGATCACTTTTCCCTTCTACGGCAACATCAAATTCTCTCTCTAACATATACTTGTGACTATTAGGTATTTTTGCCGATTAAGTCCTTTTACTCGTTTTCACTCAAAATCGAGTAGCACAAGTTGTCTAACATAATTTAAAACCTCATATTCTATCATAAAACATCAAAATACACAAATTTCACCTATGGGTATTTTTCCAAATATAAACCCTAGGTTGAATTATTGCTAACATAAGCTTAATCGAGCTACCGGGATTCCAAAAACGTAAACATTAAAAACGGGGCTTGGAATCACTTACTATGGAGCTTGGAAGCTTGAAACAAACCATAGCTATGGAGAACCCTTGAAATTTCGGCCTAATGAAGAAGATGGACAAAAATTGGCTTTTAATTTTGTTTTTAATTCATTTTAATAACTAAATGACCAAAATACCCTTACTACTAAACATTTCAAAAATTCCTTCCATGTCCTAATTTTGTCCATGAACTTAAAATTGGTCAAATTGCTATTTAAGACCTCCTCATTAATATTCCAAAACAATTTCATACTAAAAACTTCTAGAATGCAAGTTTTGCAACTTATTCGATTTAGTCCCTACTTTCAATTTAAGGACTTTAGGCATAAAATTTCATCACAAAATTTTCACACAATCATGCAATCATATCATAATCATCAAAATAATTATAAAATAATTATTTCTATCTCGAATTTATGGTCACGAAACCACTATTCTGATTAAGCCCTAATTCAGGATATTACAGCGTTGTCCCCAACTGCTCGATTTTGAGACTCTGTCCCAACCATAGGTGAAGCTTGTGCCTCTCTAAATTCCTCATTAGGCTAGTGTCCAGAAGACGAAGACCAAGCTCGAGCACCACCACGGCCACTGTCGCAGCCTCCACCACGAGTACCTCTAGTGCTCATTATCCACTCAAGCTTTTATCTGCATTAAATTTTTTATGCCAATCAGTTATTATTCCAGTGATTATTACAAATGTTTTATGAATAATATTATTTCAAAGTTCGTTTTTGCAATTCGCAGTCTTACTATGATTCGTTGTTTACTCTAACTAAAGTGTTTCAATACAATTTTACTACCTAAATAGTTTTAGTAATAACATTTCTATATTCTTATTTTAGTATAAACAATCAAAAGACTTATTGAATCGGCGCAGAGACTAGGTGTACCACTCCTTCAGTAAAACATTTCTAAACAATCATTTTAAACCATTTGAACCAATTTTCTCAGAATTTCCATGTTTTTGAAAAACCTAAATCCACAACTGAGTTTTGCAACCTGGCTCTGATACCACTAAATGTAACACCATACCCGGCCTAGACGTTATTGCCGAATCTATGATGGGACATTGGAGTGTTATTCCATAACACAAATTGACAAAAAAATCCATTTTTCATAAAAACTTCTTCAGATTCTAAAAAAAAGGTTAGGATGACTTGTTCCATGTGAAAACTCAAGTTATTTGAGCAAAATATAAATTATACTAGTTTCTCAAATTTAAAACAGTGTTTGTTGTAAAAGCTTTTAAAACGTATGGCGTAAGCGTAATGATTTCAGAAAAACTTTGATTTGCACCTTCTTGAAAATACAGGTCCTATTACTAACAGGTAAACCTAAGGTAATTAAATTCCCAAATTAAAATAAACTTTAAAAAGGCCTTATTACATAATGAAAACCTAACATCAAATAAAATCTAAAATATAGAATTTTAAGTAAATTAACTACGTCGAATGGTCACCTTCGAGTCCTTTGTCGCCTCGATCCATCTAAGCCTAGGGATTTCCTACGCAGTTAACAGATGGGTGAGTTTACAAAAACTCAGTGTGTGAAATCCAAAAATAACAAATAATCAGAGTAGATGCAATCTGGGCCTAGGCCTGTTAGTTCCAGTTAGGGCCTTAGCCCCTTTTCATTAACAGTATCAGTCTGGGCCTGAGCTCATTTCAGTAACAAAGGTAGTCTGGGCCTTAGCCCATTTCAGTATAGTATGCAAACAAAGGATCCTACCCAATCCATCTGCTACACACCATCTCCATACCAGCCCTACACACCATGTAGGGATAAAGTTGACCCACCCAACCCTACACACCAAGTTGTACCAGTACTAAAACAGTACTTGCAGTAAATCTACCAATAATAGGCTTATAGCCATTCAGTACACTTCCTCCAAAATCGTATATCCCACCCCATGCAATGCAACATAATATAAATAAATGTATAGTAAATATGGCATGCTTACAGTCATATATCACGTAGGGGTAAATCAGCCATTTAAAAAAATAAGGGTTCGGGTACACTTACCGAGCCAACAGTAGGTCTACAGTCATCTCGGGTGACCCGTGCAACCTTTAACAGTCAATCAGTGATAATGGGCCCACGACCCCTATTATGGGCCATGTGAGCCCACACGCTCGTATGGCCCACATAACCCAAAAATGGCCTTAGTCGTGTGGTTCACACAGCCTAGCCGAAAGTTACCATACTTCTGTGTGAATCTTTTCGTGTGGGCCCTCAAGCCCATTGGGCCCACTTGGCCCAACTCGACCCAAAATGGCCCTGTGTCATTTCGGTCCATGAAAGCGCTCATGGCCCTCTCAGTGACCACACGGCCGGGTTTGGTTACACAGCCTACCACACGGGCTGCCACACACCCATGTGGTGTCGACAACCCATATTTCTGCTTTTCACCTTTTCGGCTTTTTTTGCTTTTCAGCCTTCGTCGTTTTACATCTAAAAATAGTGTTACACACACTTGCTTGCAAGAACACATCGAATTCCATGACCACCAACCCATACTCAAACAAGACCCTCAATTAGCCCTATAATCAACAAGAATAAACACCTTTTTAAACACAACTCACAAAGACACACCGATACTCACCTTGATTGAATGAGTGTGGTTTCAGCCCACCCAAAATGCTGATAAAGATTGCTAACGACCTCCTTGATGGTTATATGTACATTAAACGGATTCATTACTCATGTTGCATAAACTTGTAGTTTGAATCCATATATATTAGCCTATAGAAAATGCAAATCCCAAAGTGAAAATAGGCATTCGGCCAATACCAGCCCAAGCCAACATAATTTAGTTCGAATCAATCATGACAAATAATATTACCTATGATCAAGAATGAGCAAAAAGATTCGAATCATATCTGTAGCGCCAGAGAACTCCTTTACTGCTCGAGGTTTACTTAAACCCAAAAGAACACCATAATCAAGAAAACAAGAAGATAAGAATCAGCATTAGAGAAAAAGAGGAGCAAACTCGAACAAAACAGAGACGCAGAGACTTACCAACTGATATTTAGCCAACGAAAATTGATTGAATGAAAGGGAAATGAGGATGGCATCGAGAGAGAGAGATGAGGGTTGGCAAATGAAGAAGGGAAAGAGATCAATGGAATCAAAGCAAAGTTCGGCTACAGAGGCAAGGGGGTATTCGGCCTAGACAAAAGAAGAGGAGAAAGAATTGAGAGGGAGAAGAAAGTCGACCAACCAAGCACACTGTCGCAAAGTAAAACCAAAATAGGTTAACCCCGAGAAGTACTATTCTGCCACCAAACAAAAAATATTCAAAAGGAAGAAAATAACAAAAAGGGTAAAAGTTATGGAAATGGAGAGCAACTAGAGCACAATTTTCGGCACTATGGGAAAAGAGGTCCTATGACCAAATTTGCACAATGTGGAGTCCTACATTCGGCCAACTATTACCACTCCCCTCAACCTCCCATAATCCACTCCTACAATCTCTCAACCTCTCGATTTTAGTCTCTTTCAAACTCCTTAGAGTTTCGGAGAACCTAAAACACCTCCACTACACTTGTAGCAAAAATAAAAACACTCTACCACCCCACATGGATTCGAACCTCTGCCCTCTAGCCTCATCAACAAGCCAAGAATTGAACTCAGGACTTATCCAATACTCCTCAGGGCACTTAACTACTGAAACAGACATGAATTTGTGCATCACAACACACAAAAATAAATACTTTGATTTTTAGGGCGTTACACTAATTTTGTCCATATGGGCAAAGACAAGGACATGTGCCTCAGCCATGTGTAACACATGGTCAGATTGCATGGTTGTGTGTCCCTTGGTGTTGAAATTGAAATTAAGTTAGTATGTTCCACACGGCCCAGCACACGGCATGTGTCTTGGCCGTGTGGCATAAGTCAGTATACCCTATAGGTTTGGCACGGCCTAGCACATGGCCTGGCACACGGGCATGTGTGGGCTAGCCACACGGGCTTGTGTGTTGGCCATGTGAACCAAGTCATAGAATTACATGGGGTAGGACATGGGCTGGAACACAACCATGCGCTTCCATTTTGAATTTCTACAATACAAGGGACACACAGCCGGGCCACATATACGTGTATCCCTTGTATTGTGGAAATTTTTTTAACTATTTTAAAATTTTCTTGAGCTATCGGTTGAGTCTCAAACCACTTCTAAAGCATGTTTAGGGCTTCGTTGGCTCGTATTAAGGACAATATGATTGAATTTGAATGATGACTGCATGAAATTTGAAAAATGCATGTGAAATGAATGTTTAATTATTTTATAAGTCTGGTAATGCTTCGAACCCTATTCCAGCGTCAAATAAGGGTGAGGGGTGTTACATAAGTTGTCTTCACTCCTTAAAGGTTTCTCTTGAGAATTCTTATTTGTCCCTTATTGATCTTCATTTTTCCACTTCTGGTAGTGAGAAAAATTATTATGACCATCCCTTTTACAATGATTATTATATAGCCACTTACTACATCCACTTTAAAGATTGTCTTTATATTTTTCTACATTCACTTCAAGGAATGGAGCAAATCAAATAGGACAAGCTTTATGGTGTCTTTTAATTTAATGAACATTTGAAACATGAAAAGTTGAAAAAGTTTTCTTCAAGAAAGTCTCATTAGTAATATTTTCCCATATAATTTTAATTGAGAACTCATCCTAAACATTGTAGAGTTATTATACTAACTCACAATTTTAAAGTCTTGAAACTTCAAGTGCATTTGATCATAACGAGCTATAGGGAGGAGATATTGTGTAACAACCCATTTTTAGTAAAATCGAAACAGTGGTTTCATGACCACAAATCTGAGTCATAAAGAAAATTTATTTTAAAATTATTGCATGCTCTGCATTATGATAGGAATGTTATATGAAAAATTTTGATAAGAAAATTTTACCGATTATGTGTTTAATTATGGAAAGGACCAAATTGCATAAAATGCAAAAGTTGTGTTCTAGTAGCTATAAGTACCAAATAGATATGGAATTCAAAAATTGAGGTCCTTATATGGAAACTAGACCATTAAATGGAGTTAGTAGATATTTTTGATGAATCATCCATGGAAAATTAGAAAAAAGAAAAGGATTAAACTGGAAAGTGGAAAAATTAAAAGATGATAATAAAATTAAATAGAAATATCATCATATTTTCATCTTCTTCCCCAAATTCAAAACATGGAAACACTAGGAAAGAGAAAAACAAGCAAGCTTTCTTGGCTTAATTGGGTAAGCATTCTTGTCCCTTTTTAGTAATTTTTATATTTTTGAGTTCGGAATAGCTTAATCTATCTATTTCCGGGATTAATTTGTAAAGGTATCAAAGTATAAAAATTTTTCCATGTATGTAAATACTGAAATTTTGAAATTTATGGTAGAAAATGAAAGGTTGTTGATAGATAAACAACTTTTACGAAGAAAATTTTGATGAAATTATGATTTAGGGACTAAATTGAAAAAATGGTAAAACCATGGAATATTTTTGAAATTCATGGGCTGTTATTGTAACATGTAAAATTTAGTTAGGCTTGAAATAAGGATTAAATTGTGTGAATTTCATTTTCCGAGCTTAGGGACGAAATTGTCATTTATGAAAAGTATAGGGGGAAAATTGTAATTTTGCCTAAGATGTGAATTGAATCCAATTGAGTATAAAGTGAATTAAATTGACGCTAAATTCATTTATACATATCCGGGAAGACTTAATGAGCAGTTAGATCGAGGAAAAGAAAAGGTGTCGGATTAATAGTTTTACCTACACGAACAAGTGTCGAGGTAAGTTAGTGTAACCAATTTGTGTTAATTTTTATACTTGAATTGAATGTGGTATGTGTTTGCATGAATTATATAAATGTTATAATTGTATGAAATAATCATATGCCCGTTAATGTTCAGAAAATGATAAGTTTCGTTTGAATAATGAAATTCGATGGATACATGATTTCCCATATTGAATGTGGTCCTGCATATGCTGCGCACAGAATATAGCTTAGATGAGCAATCCTGTTATAAGCCTCTCAAGCATCCAGTTATATACTTCCTGCGAGCATCCTAATCAAGAGTGATTTTGCATGTGTTGCACACTACCGCAGCTCTTTGTGAGTGTCCTGTTACATGATTCGGTCGGTTGTGATTCAATAATTATTGCGGACACAAACGGAGCTCTTCATGAGCGTCCTGATACAAGCTCCTATGAGCTTCCTGTTATGGCTCGCTTGAACTCCCTGTTATGCTATTTGGAGCTCCTTGTTAATAACTCTTCGTAGTTACCTGTTAAGCTCAATAAGCTTCCTGTTCAAAACTCTTATGAGTTTCCTATTTAGCTCGGATAAGCTTCTTGATACATGGCTCACATGAGCATCCTGTTACATGGTGTAACGCCCCCATGCCCGAAACAATCACCGGAGTCAAGCTTGAGGTGTTACTAAACTTATCTTACCTTTTAAACAACTCTAAACCACTTATTTTAATTTTTGGAATAAACTGTTTTTCTGCGTCATGGTTGCTTAAAAATTCATTTTTCAAGTTTCAAAACTCATATATCTAATTACTAATTTTTTTTCTAGAATTTTTAACTTAGCCAATTAGCACAGTTTATTAGTTAAAGTTACCTCTGTTTCAGAATTCGACTGGACTGGCCTCTACTTACTACGAACCACTTTTCTCTCTGTAAAAAAATCATATGACTATACCGTTTGTTTCTATTAAACCTAATTTCAATAAGTATTCTAACCATATAAAGTACACCTCCTAATTATTTCTGTAAAATTTATGGTGAATTTCTAAAGTTGGAACAGGGGATCTAGAAATTGCTCTGGCCCTATTTCACCAAAACTCAAATATCTTATAAAATACAAAACCTTTACCTGTTTTGCTTATTCCATATGAAAATAGACACAATGAGCTTTAATTTCATATATTATTCACCATCAACCCATGTCTCTAAAATTTCTTGTGATTTTTCAAAATCACGTTATTTCTTATACTTGAATCTGTTTTTAAGTTACTTGCACATTTTTCTTAGTTTTCATGTGATAGTTACCACTTAATCATACATACTATTAAACATGTATATCATCAGCCATTCTATTAGTTAATCACTAGCAAGTATTTACACATCATTCATTGATCATATCATATCAAAAGAAATCAAGTTCCTATACATGCCATACACAAAACGAAACGTCTAACTATACCAATTTGATTTCTTCGATAGTGTAATCGGTTTCCGACGTTTCATTCGATCCCTGAGTGGCTTGATAAAAACTATAAGAATAAGAAAATAAAGAGAGTAAGAACTATGCTTAGTAAGCTTACAAGCAAATAAATTACAACATTCAACATAATGAATAAATATACATAATGTCACCTAGCCTCATAAACTTTCTTTACATTCTCATTTTCTACCTTATTCTTTACTCACTTACCTTCTTTCTTACTTGACCTTTCACTATTCATAAATATAATCTACCTTCCCTTTTTGCTGATAATTCACTATAATTTAACATGTACAATGACCTGTTGAACCACTCGGAATACTAAGGATACTAGGGTCGTTCCTGTCTATCAATATCCTGCCAATGCCATGTCTTTGACATGGACTTACATGAATTATTCCTGTCTCCAATGCCATATATATATCTAATATGGGCTTACATGGCTCATTCCTGTCTCCAAATCCATATATCTGATATGGACTTACATGGCTCATTTATGTCCTGTCCTGTCCTGTCAACCCCAATATCCTAACATTCCTAAGGTTCAAACGGGGCTTCCTAATGCTTTTTCTCTGTCACTTCGCCTTTAATTCGACTTTAAATATTCTCAAAAAAATAAGTATATAAATGCTGGAAATTGACAATAATAATGTAAAATAAAAGAATATTGCATTTATTTACTGTAAACTTACCTCGATACAAAATGTGACTAAACTTTACAATTTAGTCCTTTACATTTTCTTTTCCCCGATCTACTCCTGAATTTCATTCTTCTTGATCTATAATAGCAAATTTAACTTATTTAATATTCACATTTATCAAAACAATCCTTTACTCGAACTTTGCAAAAATTATATTTTTGCCCCTAAACTTTTGCATATTTACACTTTTGCCCCTAGGCTCGGGAATTAAACTTTATCCCTTATTCTTATGTTTTATGACATTCTGATCATTTTTCCCTTCTCTGGCAGCATCAAATTCACACTCTAACATGCACTTATGACTATTAGGTATTTTTACCGATTAAGCCCTTTTACTCGTTTTTACCTAAAACGGAGTAGCACAAGTTATCTAACATAATCTAAGACCTCATATTCTATCATAAAACATCGAAATAAACACTTTTCACCTATGGGTATTTTTCCAAATATGAACCCTAACTTAAATTATTGCTAGCATATGCTTTATCGAACTACCGGGACTCCGAAAATGTAAAGAACATTAAAAGCGAGGCTTGGAATCACTTACTATGGAGCTTGAAAATTGAAGAAACCCTAGCTATGGAGAGAGCAAAAATTCGGCAGCAACTAAAGAAGATGATAACAAATTTTGTGTTATTTTTCCCTTTTTAATTCATTTAATATCCAAATGACCAAATTGCCCCTCCTTACTAAACTTTTAAAAAAATTCCTTCCATATCCTAATTTTTGTCCATGAACTTAAAATTGGTCAAATTGTTATTTAAACCCTCCTAATTAATATTCCAAAGCTATTTCATACTAAAAACTTCTAGAATGCAAGTTTTGCAAATTATTTGATTTAGTCCCTAACGTCAACTTAAGCACTTTATGCATAGAATTTCATCACGAAATTTTCACACAATCATGCAATCATATCATGAACTTCAAAATAATAATAAAATAAATTTTTCTACCTCAGATTTGTGGTTTCGGAACCACTATTCCGTTTAGGCCCTATTTCAAGATGTTACACATGGCTCGAGAGAGTGCTTCCTGATTATGTTCCCTATTTGGGTACCCCTAAATATGAATTGATAGATTTCAGTTTTGTACACTTTAAGTGTACTGCATGAGTGTACCCATCGATATTTCAAATAAATTCAACGGATAAAGTTCTGATATGTCTAAACTAAACTTGAACTGATTTGTCATGGAAATGTACATGTAATATGGAATAATGATATGAAAAGCATATATATATATATGAAAGACATTAAATGATGAGCTCATCCATGTTCTTGGTATTATGTGAATTACTTGACTAACATGATTGGTGAAGATGTGTGTTTTAGGCTAATAGCCAAATTGCTTGGATGCATTTTTGTATGCTTATCTTGAATGTAAATATATGGTAAGTTAAATTCTTGTTATATGAACTTACTAAGCATTTGAAATGCTTACTCGATTTTCTTGTCCTCTATTCTATAGTGCTCGGAAGCTCGTAAAGGTTGGAACCGGTCGGACCATGATCACAATATCCTCTAGTTCCTTTTGGTATAAATAGGAAACCTACTTTAGTAATATGGCATGTATAGGTTAATGGTGTCAAGTGAGGGTATGTAAATGTTTTGGTTGTATGTAGCCATTGGGATGTCTATTGATAATATATTTAATATATTTATGCATGAAGTTATACTATGCTTGGTATGCTACTATGCATGGATTAGTATCTTGGATATAATCACATTTGGGTACATGTATGATTAAAAAAAAAAGGTAAGATGATACTTGAAAGCATGAGTAAATGTGTCATGTATAAAACTTTATCATTAGATTGATTTATCTATCTTGAATTGGTTGGTGAATATATTGAAGTGTTGATGTAAAGGGTGAGAAATAAGGCTTGAAAAATGGCCTTATTGTGACAGCCCAAAATTAACCCTAGTCGGGAAGTGGTTTCGGGACCGCTAAACCGAGTCACCGAAAGGTTTGAATGTGATGTTTATTGTCTAGAATATGTAATCATGAATGTGTGAAAATTTCAAGCTTCGATTTAGTCGATTGCATGTGAATTTAGTCAATAGGACTTATATGAGAAAATTTTAAAATGTGATAGGTCAATGCATGAGGACCTATTAGTGCATGTGGAAGAAAAAGGGGACTTGCATGTCAAATTCCCCCTCCCTAATATGTAGTGGCCGGCCATGCTATGGGTGGAAACATGTCACCAACATGTTGTGTTAGTGATGTATGGTAAGGAAAATAAAATAATAAGCATGATAATTAAATAATGAAAGGAAGGGTGATGGAAAAAAAAAACATGGTCTCACCCCCTTGTTGCCGTGAATTGAAGAAAGAAAAAAAAAAGTGTTCATTCTTGAACATCCTTGGCCGAATAGAGGAAAGAAAGGAAGGGGAAAAAGCTTGAGAAAATCGGCTATGGTGGTTTGCTAGACTAAGGTATGTTTGATATTATTCTTTGAGATTCATGTATATTTTAAGTTGTAAGTGAAAATCTACCTAGCCATGGTTCAAATTTTGTTAATTGATGGAGATGATGTTCGGCCATGAATGTTACATTCTTGGTTGGTATTTTGATGTCTTTTGTGATGAGGTATGAAGATGGTTGATTTTGAGTGTTTAATAAAAAGGATGCATGAATTATTGTTAAATAATGGTCGAATGTAGCATGATTAAAGATGTGAATAAATTGAAGTTAAGGAGGTTGTCAATGAAAAATATGAGTTGGATGAGGCTTAAAGAATAAAAATCTAGGTGACTAGAGGTCAAGGACATTCGGTCATAGGCTTGTATGCTAGCAAAATCGGCCAAGTGATTATGTGGTGGAAATTAAGTGTTAAATGGAATGAAAATGATATTATATGGGGGTATGTATATTCGGCCATATGAGTAAATATATAGATGATGTTAAATTTGATTATGTATAATGGGCAGTAAGATGTGGAACTTAAGAAATTAGAAGTAAATGAACTTGATAGTATTTAAGAGATAGAGGTGATAGATTAATGTTGCACATTCGGCTATGGTTAGGCATGTTGATGATCTTATCTTGATTTAGATAATTAGGCATAAAAGGGTGGCAAAGGGGATGAAATTGTCGAATGATTAGTTGGGTAACAAAAGAAGCATTCGACCATCCCTTGAGAGCTTGTGTGATGTTGGGTTTAAAATTAGCAAAGGTAACTTACCTAATGCATGTGCATGGGTGATTAGATTTTGATGATATGGTAGTTGCATGAGGTTATTAGCCGAATATACTAACATACATAGACATGTGAAATTGGATTGTAAATATTTGGCAAGGTGGTTAAACTAGTTAAATTATTGATTAAGCTCAAGGAGTTAAAGGAGGTGAATCGAGCAAAGGCAAAGAAAAGGTCATCGAGTAGCCGAGTTGGAACCGTCTTACCCAACACGAGGTAAGTCATTAAGCATGTAGTTGGTATTATTTCAAATGGTCATAATGTTTATGTTTTGATGCTGAATGGAATGAATAAATATACATATATATATATGCATGTACATATGTGATGATGAAATTGTTGAATGAAAAGAAAAGAGGTAAGATGTACTGAGTTGTTGATCTTAGCACTAAACGTGCGGGTATAACCATTTATGACCATGAGATTGGCGCTAAGTGCGCGGGATTAAATTGTACAGCACTAAGTGTGCGATTTGACTATGTTGCACTAAGTGTGCGAAACGAATATGATGCACTAAATGTGCGAATTGACCATGCGGCACTAAGTGTGCGAGTTTGACTATGTAGCACTAAGTGTGCGATTTGATTACGTAGCACTAAGTGTGCGAGTTGATTATATAGCACTGAGTGTGCGGACTCAATATACATTCGTGAATCATTATGGACACTATGTGTGCGACACTATTGAGTCGATCGCGGACAGCGGATCGGGTAAGTGTCTTGAGTACATGGCTAATAGGTGCTATGCTTATACTTGGTGTTGAGCTCGGTAAGTTTGAACCTATGTGACAAATATACTTGAAGTCACGTGCATAAAATTTATCGTAGGATGGGTGAAAGGCCGTTTAGTCGTTTGATTGTAACGAAAATAAATTGATTTATGAAAATGCTTCAATGTCCTATTGATGAGTATATGGAATGTGAATGCATGAATTGATATGAAACTGAATCGATAGGTTGGAGGAACTATGGTATGGTTCGGTATGGATGGAGTAATTGTCTCGTTCCATTTTGTTTCCTCTTGTGATAATGTTATTGATGGATGGTAGTGCATTGCTTATGACTTACTGAGTTATAAACTCACTCGGTGTTTCCTTGTCACCCATTATAGGTTGCTTGGACTCATCTATTTTTGCGGGGTCAGGCCGTCATCGAAGTCATCACACCGGATAGCAAGTTTTGGTACTTTCTTCTTAGTTGGCTTAGAAGAACATTTTGGCATGTATAAGCTATTACGTTGTGTTTGAACTTTGGCATGTAAACTTTAAGCCATGCGAAAATGGCTCGAATGTTCGATTGAGTTGGATCAAGGGTAGGCATGAAATGGACCTAGTTACTTTCGTAACAGATGCTGGCAGCAGCAGTGTCATGAGATTGAAAAATCACTAAAAATAGTAGGAGTGGAATTAATTGATAAATAAATTATGTAATCGAAGCTCGATGAGTCTGTTTTCATGAGGAAGTAACGAAAAGATCATATGGGCAGTATATTAAGAGATAATCAGATTTTTGTGGGACAGGGCCAGAACGGTTTCTGGATTCCCTGCTCCGACTTTGGAAATTCATTATAAATTAACCAGAGATAATTAGGAGTCATACCATATATGTACAGATTCCTCTCTGAGTCTAGTTTTCATAGAAACAAACGGCATCAGTATTGAAGCCCCGTGCAGGGAGATATCCAAGTCGTAATGGGAAAAGGTCAGTGTAGTCGACCCCTGCAATATGGGAGACTTTGACTAATAAACTGTACTAATTGGCCCGACCAAAAATTCTAGAAAACAATACATATATGGGCACATGAGTCTAGTTTCTGGGAAAAATCACGAAATTGATTTTCGAGTTACGAAACTCAAGATATGATTTTTAAAACGACTAGTACACAGATTGGGCAGTGTCTGGAAAACAAATTTTATAAGGGGTTAAAGTCAGTTAACACCTCGTGTTCGACTCCGGTGTCGGTTTCGGGTTCGGGGTGTTACACTTATTCTGTTCACACAGGCATGTGTCTCAACCGTGTGTGACATACGACCATGAGCATGGGCATGTGGTTTGGCCGTGTGTCCCCTGCATCTTAAAATTAGAGAAATAGAATACTCAGAATTGAGCCCACAGGCAGAGACATGGGCATGTGTCTCAGGTGTGCGAGACACATGGTCTAGCACATAGGCATGTGTCCTGGCTGTGTAACCTCCTGCACCTAATTTTTAAAAATTAAATTGTCCACACGATCTAGCACACAGGTGTGTGGCTAGCCGTGTGACCCAAGTCAGAGAGTTAGAAAAGTAAGGACATGGGCTGGATCACGACCGTGTACCTCACATCGAATGGCCACACGGCCTAGGACACGGGTGTGTCATTGGCCATGTGAGCCACATGGCCTGGCCACATGGGCGTGTGTCACCTGTACCTAAGAAAAATTTTAAGATTTTGAGAAAAATTTTATGTGATCCCAGTTTAGTCCCAACTTGATTCTAATATGTATTTTGGGCCTCGAGGACCCATATAAGGGACATAATGATTGATTGTGATTGATTTATGGAAATGAATAGTAAATGACTTAAATTAATTGTATTTGTACTGGAAACTCGGGTAATGCTTTGTAACCCTATTCTGGTAACAGATACAGATTAGGGGTGTTATATTTATTGGAATCAAAGGTACGATTTAGCTGAATCTCAAACTAACGTAGCGAGTATAAGTTTAGTTATACATGCCATTATATAACTTGTGATAGTGTGATAACTCCTGACCATTTTAAACATGTTTTTCATATAGTAATGTCATCCAAACAAGCTAGAGCTAAATCCGAGGAAGCTGAGAGCACTGCTCAAGCTTTAGTTCAAAAAGCTACATCTAGTAGTAGTAAAAGGCCCGTATCTGAGAGCCAAGGTGAGAAGGAAAAAGAAGCCTTCTTCCAAATGATGAATGAGTGGTTCATAGAATTTTTTAGAACAGTTCCTACTGTACAAAAACCTCCCTGATGTGAACAAATTCTGATAAGTTTTATAATTTATGAATGTTCATTCTTGAAAACTAACTATTATCACGAAAAAGGCAAGCGCACCTTATCGAATAGTAGTATTGTAACACCCCGAACCCGAGACCGACACCGGAGTCGAACACGAGGTGTTAACAAACTTTAAAAATAATTTCCCAGACACTGCCAATCTGCTTACTAGTCACTTTAAAAATCATATCTTGAGTTCAGAAACTCAGAATCCAGTTCCGTAAATTTTCCCTGAAACTAGACTCATATGCACATCTACATATTTTTTTCTAGAATTTTTGGTTGGGCCAATTAGTACAGTTTATTAGTCAAAGTCTCCCATGTTACAGGGATCGACTACACTGACCTTTGCGCATTACGACTTGGATATCTCCCTGTACAGGGCTTAAATACAGATTATGTTTGTTTCTATAGAAACTAGACTCAAATAGGAATCTATACATATATGGCTTGACTCCTAATTGTCTCTGGTTAATTTATAATGAATTTCCAAACTCGGAACAGGAAATCCAGAAACCGTTCTGGACCTGTCTCACAAGAACCTGAATATCTCTTAACATACTGTCCATATGATTGTTTCGTTACTTTCCTATGAAAATAGATTCATCAAGGTTCGTTTACATAATTTATTCACTATTTAATTCCATTCCTACTATTTTTAGTGAATTTCCAAATCTACATCACTGCTGCTGTCAGCATCTGCCTTTAAGGTAGACTTTACCTATTTCATAGTTTCCATGATTCAACTAGCCCTTTTTGCATAAGTAGCACAATTTATGATAGTGATTAACCATTCCCATGGCCAATCCTTGTCAAGCCTATCCACACCTCTCAATAACCATATTCATACCAAATGATTATAACATTACACTCAAACATATATAAGCCATTTTCGCATGGCTATCCAAAATTATACAAGTCCAAAGGGTCCATGACCCACAACAAACGGGTAGTCCTATACATGCCATTTCGAAGTTCAACCAAAATTGTACCAAAAAGGGGGGGCTTTGATAGTGTGGGCGACTTCGACTTCAAAATCCCGAGTCCGATAGCTGGAGAACTAAAATCTATAAAACAGAGGATCAAAGAAACGGAGTAAGCAATTTATGCTTAGTAAGTTTTGAGCAAGGAATTCCAGCACAGCAAAAGTATAGCATTCATATAGCTAAACGGATAATTCCATATGCACAAATTTTCGATATCATACTTGCTTCACATTACCAACCCTTATGTACATACACAAAAGATCAACTTAGCCAAAGGCCGGTAGCTCGTTTATCAACTGAGCGAATACTTATTTGTAAGGGCTCAACTAAATTCAAGCACATACGAAACATACCTCAATGTTGGGATGTTTCTAGAGTATTTACTGAAATTTTTACAGCAAGATCATTCATTCCCAAATCACGTACCTTCGGAATTTAATCGGATATAGCTACTCGTTCAAACGCCTTCGGGACATAGCCCGGTTATAGTAACTCGCACAATTGCCTTCGGGACTTAACCCGGATTTAGTAACTCGCACAAATGCCTTCGGGCTTAGCCCGGAATTAGTATCTCGCACAAATGCCTTCGGGCTTAGCCCAGAATTAGTATCTCGCACAAATGCCTTCGGATCTTAGTCCGGATATGGTCACTTAGCACAAAGCCTTCGGGACTTAGCCCGGACATCATTCAAATAACCATGCACATTTAACAGTAAATCATGGCACATTCGTATTTCATTTTCGTTAACAAAACTCAAACACAAGACACTTATCATTCTTGCAATTTCGGCTTAATAGCCACACACAAAGAGCATGATTTTAATTTGCTTAAAACATGATCTAATCAAATCATAATTTAAGCTCTTTTACTCAAGAACTTACCTCGGATGTTGTCGAATGATTCCGATAGCTATTCGACCACTTTTTCCTTCCCTTTATCGGATTTAGATCCCCTTTGCTCTTGAGCTTAATTAGACAAATAAATTGATTTAATCATTTGAGCATCGGAAAGAGGAACACAAGGCACTTAGCCCATTTTTATACATTAGACATTAAAGTCACATATGTACGGAATCATGAATCAAACTCAACATTTTAGCTAATTTTTCCCCCTTGGCCGAATTTTCTAAGCCAAGACAAAAGCATCAATATGCTTGCCTCTAACCGAATACATGCAACACCAATCTCCTTCCTATGGCCGAATATGCATGTCTATGTTGGGGCCGATTTCAACACTTAATACATTCTACAAGTATGGTCACTTGTATTGACTAAACACCCTTTTATTTCAAGTTCAAAACTTGGCTAATACACACATATATACACTAGTAAAGCATCCTCTCCCTTTCCATCAATTTAACACATGCATTACTCATTAATAGACAAAAATTATATTCGGCCTTAGCACACAACTTGATAGCCGATTCTTCTCCATCTAGCAACCAATGCACATATGTGCTTACTCAAAAATGCTAAAAAGAAGATTCAAGAATCATCAATCCACCATCACATGCATCATTAACAAGCTTCATATTTAGCATGCAATGGCATTAACACAAAATCCACCTAGGCCGAATATCATCCCCATGACATAGCAAAGATTTGAACCATGGGCTAATTAGAACTCAAGCTAGCAACTAAAAACATGCATGAATCTCATGGCACAACCTCAAACATACCTTGATCTAGATACAAGTATGGCCAAACCTCCTCCTAATCCTCTTCCAAACCAAACATGAAGCAAGAACTCCTTCCTCCTTCCTTTGAATTTTCGGCCAAATGAAGATGAAAAAGGATGAACAAAATTTTCTCTTTTCTTTTCTTTAACTCGCGGCAATGGGGGGGGGAAACAACTACACACTTTTTTTTTGTTTTCATCATATTCCCTTTCATTATTTTATGCCCATGCTCCTTATTTTATTTTTTTCCACCCATGATGCACCAACACAACATGTCTATGACATGTCTTGCCCATCACACTTGGTCTACCATGCTTGTCATGGAAAGCCACTACTAGTTAGGGGGGAATTTGACATGCAAGTCCCCCTTTTTATTTCATGCTCTAATAGGTCCTTATGCTTCGACCTATCACATTTCAAAAATGTCGCACATAAGTCCTATTGACTAAATTCACATGCAATCGACTAAATCGAAGCTTGAAATTTTCACACATTCATAATTACATATTCTAGACAATAAATATCACATTCAAACATTTCGGTGACTCGGTTTAGCGGTCCCGAAACCACTTCCCGACTAGGGTCAATTTTGGGCTGTCACAACTCTCCCCCACTTAAGAAATTTTCGTCCCCGAAAATCTTACCGGTAAATAGGTTTGGGTATCGTTCTTTCATCGAGCTCTCGGTTTCCCAAGTAGCTTCCTCGATCCCGTGTTTGAGCCATAACACCTTAACTAACGGAACCCTTTTGTTTCGCAACTCTTTCACTTCACGAGCTAGGATACGAATCGGTTCTTCTTCATAACTCAAGTCAGATTGAATTTCAACTTCTGAGGGATTAATCACATGTGACGGATCGGATCTATAACGTCGAAGCATCGAAACATGAAAGACATCGTGAATCTTTTCAAGTTCAGGGGGCAAAATCAATCTATACGCAACCGGACCAACTCGTTCGGAGATTTCGTACGGCCCAATGAATCTCGGGCTCAACTTGCCCTTACGGCCAAATCTGAGTACCTTTTTCCAAGGCAAAACTTTAAGAAACACTTTATCTCCCACCTGATATTCAATGTCTTTTCGTTTCAAATCCGCATACGATTTTTGACGATCTGTGGCTGCTTTCAGACTTTCATGGATTACCTTTACTTTCTGTTCAGCATCCTTAATCAAATCAACTCCAAAAATTTTACTTTCACCGAGCTCGGTCCAAAACAATGGTGTACGGCATTTACGACCGTACAAAGCCTCGTAAGGTGCCATCTTAATACTTGATTGAAAACTATTGTTGTAAGCGAATTCAATCAAAGGTAAATACCGTTCCCATGAACTACTGAACTCGAGGATGCAACATCTCAACATATCCTCAAGTATCTGAATTATCCGCTCAGATTGACCATCGGTTTGGGGGTGAAAAGCAGTGCTAAAATGCAGCTTGGTACCCAAAGCTTCTTGCAATTTCCTCCAAAATCGCGAGGTGAATCTCGGATCTCTATCCGACACGATAGAAATAGGTACCCCGTGTAATCTCACAATCTGAGAAACATACAATTCGGCTAGTTTATCCAATGAAAAATTCGTACGCACGGAGATAAAGTGAGCCGACTTAGTCAGTCTATCAACAACAACCCAAATCGCATCCTTCTTACTTGTTGACAATGGCAGTCCGGACACAAAGTTTATTGTGACTCGATCCCATTTCCACTCGGGTATCATGATCGGCTGAAGTAATCCTGAAGGCACTTGATGTTCCGCTTTCACTTGTTGACATATTAAACATCTCGAAACAAAGTCGGAGATGTCTCGTTTCATACCATGCCACCAAAACCAACGTTTCAAATCGTTGTACATTTTCGTACTCCCTGGGTGAATTGACATTCGGCTACAATGGGCTTCGTTCAGAATCATCGAAATGAGTCCCGAATTCCTTGGAACGCACAAACAACTTCTGAACCTCAAACAATCATCATCATCAATTTGAAACTCCGATTCCTTGTTCGGAACACACTCAGCCCGTTTTGCAACCAATTCATCATCAACTTTCTGGGCTTCACAAATTTGATGAATCAATAATGGTTTGGCTTTTAATTCAGCTACTAACACATTGTCGGGTAGAACAGACAAGTGCACATTCATCGCTCGTAAAGCAAACAATGATTTCCGGCTTAAGGCGTCCGCAACCACATTAGCCTTTCCTGGGTGGTAATCAATGACAAGCTCGTAATCTTTCAACAACTCAAGCCAACGTCTTTGTCGCAGATTTAAGTCTCTTTGAGTCATCAAATATTTGAGACTTTTGTGATCCGAAAATACATGGCACTTTTCACCAAATAAGTAATGTCGCCATATTTTTAAAGCAAATACGATGGCAGCTAGTTCAAGATCATGGGTCGGATAATTTTTCTCATGTGGCTTTAATTGTCTCGACGCATAGGCCACCACTCGACCTTCTTGCATTAATACGCAACCCAACCCAAGTAGGGATGCGTCACTATAAATGACAAACTCTTTGCCTGATTCGGGTTGCACTAAAATTGGAGCTTCAGTCAAATAAGTTTTTAGTTGATCAAAACTTTTCTGACATTTCTCCGTCCATTCGAACTTAACATCCTTTTGAAGTAGCTTCGTCATTGGTGTGGCTATCATCGAGAAACCTTTGACAAATCGTCGGTAATAACCGGCGAGCCCAAGGAAGCTCCGAACTTCAGTAATATTTCTTGGAGGCTTCCAGTTAAGTATGGCTGAAATTTTGCTCGGGTCAACTCGAATACCCGATGCGGATACCACATGACCCAAGAAGCTAACCTCTCTTAACCAGAACTCACACTTACTGAACTTAGCATATAACTGCTTATCCCGCAAAATTTGCAACACTAGTCTCAGGTGCTCAGCATGTTCGGTCTCATCTCTTGAATAGACCAAGATGTCATCAATGAACACAACTACGAACCGATCCAAATATGGTCTGAAGATCCGATTCATCAAATCCATAAATACCGCAGGGGCATTAGTGAGCCCAAACGGCATCACTAAGAATTCGTAGTGACCATATCTCGTTCTAAAGGCAGTTTTGGGTATGTCCGAATCTCGAATTCGCAACTGATAATAGCCCGATCTCAAATCTATTTTTGAGAACACTGAGGCTCCTTTTAGTTGATCAAACAAATCATCAATACGCGGTAACGGATATTTATTCTTTATCGTCACTTTATTCAGTTGACGATAGTCAATGAACAACCTCATGGTTCCGTCCTTCTTTTTCACGAACAATACTGGTGAACCCCAAGGTGAGAAACTTGGTCGAGCAAAACCTCTATCTGTCAATTCTTGCAACTGAGCTTTCAACTCTTTTAACTCGGTTGGTGCCATGCGATACGGAGCTATCAAAATCGGCGTAGTCCCAGGTACAAGCTCAATACCAAACTCTATCTCCCGAACAGGTGGTAAACCCGGTAATTCTTCAGGAAAAACATCCAGGTAATCACAAACCACCAGCACAGATTCGGGTTTCTTTTCTAATTCTTTGCCATCAAGTACATACGCAAGGTATGCTTCGCACCCTTTTCTTACATATTTCTGGGCCAACATTGAGGATATTACAGCTGGCAACCCCTTTAAGTCCGTAGACTCAACTCGGATTATCTCGTTATTTGCGCACCTCAAATCAATAGTCTTGCTTTTGCAGTTCACAACTGCATCATGCGCGGTCAGCCAATCCAAACCAAGAATAACATCAAATTCATCAAATGGCAAAAGCATCAAGTCCGCCGGAAAACAGGAACCTCGAATTACTAGGGGACATTCCTTACACACTTTGTCGACAAGCACGTAACGACCCAAGGGATTTGACACCCGAATTACGAACTCAGTAGACTCAATAGGTAAAGTCTTACTGGATGCTAAGGTTTCACATATGTAAGAATGAGTAGAACCCGGGTCAATCAAAGCAATTACATTTGTATCAAAGAGAGTAAAAGTACCGGTAATAACATCAGGCGAAGAATCATCCTCGCGGGCATGTATAGCATAAGCTCTAGCAGGCGCACGAGCCTCGGATCTGGTCGTAGCATCTCTAGATCCTCTCTGACCACCACTAGCATTGCCCGTATTTCCAGATGGTCTACCTCGAGCAGTGGTAGCACCCGGTTTCCCACTCTGATTTACATTCTGTTCAGACAACCTCGGGCAATCTTTAATGAAGTGGTCAACTGATCCGCACTTGTAACAGGAGCGGTCAGGAAATCTACAACTCCCCGAATGCCATTTACAGCAATATCGACATTTCGTTCTGTCTCGACGTTCATTCCCAACACTGGCGACCGAAGTGCCTCGTGTACCCACAGGGGGTCGATCACGATCTCGTCTAAAAAGGCCCGAAGTGCCTCTCGACCAGCCCACATCATCTCGAAATTTCTTCGATGCCTGTTGAAGAGACTTTCCCGAAGATCTTTTACGAAACTCTCCAGTTCCCACATCAACTTTTTGTTTTTCTTTTCTAAGCTCTTCGGCTTTACAAGCTCGCTCGACAAGTACTACGAACTCTCGTATTTCAAGAACGCCAACGAACATTTTTATATCTTCATTCAGCCCATCCTGGAAGCGTTTACACATGATAGCCTCGGACGAAACACATTCCCGAGCGTATTTGCTAAGTCTAACAAATTTTCGCTCGTAATCAGTAAGCGACATAGAACCTTGCTTAAGCTCAAGAAATTCCTTCCGTTTTTGATCAACAAATCTCTGACTGATATACTTTTTCTGAAACTCAATTTGGAAAAACTCCCAAGTTACTTGCTCTCGGGGCACAACAGAAGTCAGAGTACTCCACCAATAGTAGGCAGAATCGCGTAGCAAGGAGATAGTACACTTTAAGCATTCATCGGGTGTACAAGATAGCTCATCGAGTACCCGGATAGTGTTGTCCAACCAAAATTCAGCTTGCTCGGCATCGTCGCTATCCGTAGCTTTAAATTCAGTAGCCCCATGTTTTCAGATTCTGTCAACTGGGTGCTTATTTGACCTTATTTGGTCAGTTACCGGAGGTATTGTAGGTGCGGGGGTTGTATTTGTCGGGAATGGAGGTTGTGGAACAGCCGTATTAGTTCGAATGTATTGGTTGAACCAATCATTCATCACGCTATAGAAAGCTTGTCTAGCTTCATCATTCGGGTTACTAGCATTAGGTTGAGAGTCCGCCGGCACTGTCCCTTGTGCGGGAGCAAGCGCTACACTCTCAAGATCATCAGCTACCGCTCGGTCGGGATCAGGATCCATTACTATAAATAAACACATTTGCAAATGTCAGAAATCACCACACTATCAAATAATCACATAAAATGGCATGTATAGCTAGACCCAACGCATTACGGTAGTCCTAGAATCGACTAAACCGTAGCTCTGATACCAATCAAATGTAACACCCCGAACCCGAGACCGACACCGGAGTCGAACACGAGGTGTTAACAGACTTTAAAAATAATTTCCCAGACACTGCCAATCTGCGTACTAGTCGCTTTAAAAATCATATCTTGAGTTCAGAAGCTCGGAATCTAGTTCCATAAATTTTCCCTGAAACTAAACTCATATGTCCACCTACATATTTTTTTCTAGAATTTTTGGTTGGGCCAATTAGTACAGTTTATTAGTCAAAGTCTCCCATGTTACAGGGATCGACTACACTGACCTTTGCGCATTACGACTTGGATATCTCCCTGTACAGGACTTCAATACTGATACCGTTTGTTTCTATAGAAACTAGACTCAGAGAGGAATCTAAACATATATGGATTGACTCCTAATTGTCTCTGGTTAATTTATAATGAATTTCCAAAGTCAGAACAGGAAATCCAGAAACCGTTCTGGACCTATCTCACAAGAACCTGAATATCTCTTAACATACTGTCCGTATGATTGTTTCGTTACTTTCCTATGAAAATAGATTCATCAAGGTTCGTTTACATAATTTATTCACTATTTAATTCCATTCCTACTATTTTTAGTGAATTTCCAAATCTACGTCACTGCTGCTGTCAGCATCTGCCTTTAAGGTAGACTTTACCTATTTCATAGTTTCCATGATTCAACTAGCCCTTTTTGCATAAGTAGCACAATTTATGATAGTGATTAACCATTCCCATGGCCAATCCTTGTCAAGCCTATCCACACCGCTCAATAACCATATTCATACCAAATGATTATAACATTACACTCAAACATATATAAGCCATTTTCGCATGGCTATCCAAAATTATACAAGTCCAAAGGGTCCATGACCCACAACAAACGGGTAGTCCTATACATGCCATTTCGAAGTTTAACCAAAATTGTACCAAAAAGGGGGGGGCGTTGATAGTGTGGGCGACTTCGACTTCAAAATCCCGAGTCCGATAGCTGGAGAACTAAAATCTATAAAACAGAGGATCAAAGAAACGGAGTAAGCAATTTATGCTTAGTAAGTTTTGAGCAAGGAATTCCAGCATAGCAAAAGTATAGCATTCATATAGCTAAACGGATAATTCCATATGCACAAATTTTCGATATCATACTTGCTTCACATTACCAACCCTTATGTACATACACAAAAGATCAACTTAGCCAAAGGCCGGTAGCTCGTTTATCAACTGAGCGAATACTTATTTGTAAGGGCTCAACTAAATTCAAGCACATACGAAACATACCTCAATGTTGGGATGTTTCTAGAGTATTTACTGAAATTTTTACAGCAAGATCATTCATTCCCAAATCACGTACCTTCGGAATTTAACCGGATATAGCTACTCGTTCAAACGCCTTCGGGACATAGCCCGGTTATAGTAACTTGCACAATTGCCTTCGGGACTTAACCCGGATTTAGTAACTCGCACAAATGCCTTCGGGCTTAGCCCGGAATTAGTATCTCGCACAAATGCCTTCGGGCTTAGCCCGAAATTAGTATCTCGCACAAATGCCTTCGGATCTTAGTCCGGATATGGTCACTTAGCACAAAGCCTTCGGGACTTAGCCTGGACATCATTCAAATAACCATGCACATTTAACAGTAAATCATGGCACATTCGTATTTCATTTTCGTTAACAAAACTCAAACACAAGACACTTATCATTCTTGCAATTTCGGCTCAATAGCCACACACAAAGAGCATGATTTTAATTTGCTTAAAACATGATCTAATCAAATCATAATTTAAGCTCTTTTACTCAAGAACTTACCTCGGATGTTGTCGAATGATTCCGATAGCTATTCGACCACTTTTTCCTTCCCTTTATCGGATTTAGATCCCCTTTGCTCTTGAGCTTAATTAGACAAATAAATTGATTTAATCATTTGAGCATCGGAAAGAGGAACACAAGGCACTTAGCCCATTTTTATACATTAGACATTAAAGTCACATATGTACGGAATCATGAATCAAACTCAACATTTTAGCTAATTTTTCCCCTTGGCCGAATTTTCTACGCCAAGACAAAAGCATCAATATGCTTGCCTCTAACCGAATACATGCAACACCAATCTCCTTCCTATGGCCGAATATGCATGTCTATGTTGGGGCCGATTTCAACACTTAATACATTCTACAAGTATGGTCACTTGTATTGACTAAACACCCTTTTATTTCAAGTTCAAAACTTGGCTAATACACACATATATACACTAGTAAAGCATCCTCTCCCTTTCCATCAATTTAACACATGCATTACTCATTAATATACAAAAATTATATTCGGCCTTAGCACACAACTTTCTAGCCGATTCTTCTCCATCTAGCAACCAATGCACATATGTGCTTACTCAAAAATGCTAAAAAGAAGATTCAAGAATCATCAATCCACCATCACATGCATCATTAACAAGCTTCATATTTAGCATGCAATGGCATTAACACAAAATCCACCTAGGCCGAATATCATCCCCATGACATAGCAAAGATTTGAACCACGGGCTAATTAGAACTCAAGCTAGCAACTAAAAACATGCATGAATCTCATGGCACAACCTCAAACATACCTTGATCTAGATACAAGTATGGCCAAACCTACTCCTAATCCTCTTCCAAACCAAACATGAAGCAAGAACTCCTTCCTCCTTCCTTTGAATTTTCGGCCAAATGAAGATGAAAAAGGATGAACAAAATTTTCTCTTTTCTTTTCTTTAACTCACGGCAATGGGGGGGAACAACTACACACTTTTTTTTTTTGTTTTCATCATATTCCCTTTCATTATTTTATGCCCATGCTCCTTATTTTATTTTTTTCCACCCATGATGCACCAACACAACATGTCTATGACATGTCTTGCCCATCACACTTGGTCTACCATGCTTGTCATGGCCGGCCACTACTAGTTAGGGGGGGAATTTGACATACAAGTCCCCCCTTTTTATTTCATGCTCTAATAGGTCCTTATGCTTCGACCTATCACATTTCAAAAATGTCGCACATAAGTCCTATTGACTAAATTCACATGCAATCGACTAAATCGAAGCTTGAAATTTTCACACATTCATAATTACATATTCTAGACAATAAATATCACATTCAAACATTTCGGTGACTCGGTTTAGCGGTCCCGAAACCACTTCCCGACTAGGGTCAATTTTGGGCTGTCACAAGTATAGCTTATGGCAAGACTGGGATGTCAAACCTAAAGGAACTAAAAGTACTAGTGCTAACTTTCTTTTTATTATCTAGCCTAGAAATAAAGGGGGTTTGTTTTATCTGAACTAATTACTAAACTAAGAATGCATAGAAAGCAAATTGGGGAAATAACTTTTGGGAAAACTGAATGATTTGGACAATACCTAAGGGACAAATCCACCTAGACTTCACTTGTTATTTAACTCTGAATCAGACGATTTATTCATTTGACTTGATTAGCAGAAATCCCTAATTTATATTATTATCTCTCTCGAGACTAATAACGTCTAACCCCAGCTTGATTATTTGAAATCTCTTTCTAATTAACTCTCTAGTGTTGCATTAACTCAATCTATGAATTCCTTTATTAGGTTTCACCCTAATCGGGAAAAATCTTGTCACCCTATCTTTAGGCGTGCAATCAACTCCACTCAATTATGTTAGATCTACTCTTAGACAGGGACTTTTTCTCCTCTGAATAAGCACATCAATACTTGAATCAATATCTTGGAATATTAAAGCAAGAATTAAGAACACATAATTAAGAACAAGTAAAATATTTATCATACATTTCAGAAAATAATAGCAAGATCCATCTTAGGTTTCATTTCCCTTAGGTATTTAGGGGGTTTAGTTCATATTTATGAAAGAAAACATCTCAAAAGAATAATGATAACAAAACATAAAAAAAACCTAAGAACTCTTGAAGGGAATTGAAGGGAGATCTTCAGTCTTGAAGGTGAATCTGATTCTGAGATGGATCAATCGGCTTTCTTCGAGTAATACCTTGCCTCCTACTCCGTGTGTGTCTCCTCTGATCCTCCTCTAGTATGCTTAAATAGGCTTTAGAATTCCTAAATGCCCTTAAGAGTGGCCTTTTCCGAATAGGACTAAACTTGGGCTCGATAGGGACATGCCCCTGTGACACGCCTGTGCACGATTTCTCCAATCCGTGTTCAAGGCTATTAAATAGAAACAGGCATGTGGTCTACCCATGTAAGTCATGCTCAATTCTACTAAATAGACACGGGCATGTGGTCTACCCATGTGAGGAAGTCCACGCTGTGTTGATTTCCCACGTTGGCCCATTTTCTCCGTTTTCGGTCCGTTTCTCGCTCTTTTTATTCTCTAATGCTCATCTAAGTATAAAACATGAAATTAAAGGATTAGGAGCATCAAATTCACCAAATCTAAGGATAAATCATCCAAAAATGTGTTACGCATAGGGTAAAAATATGTATAAATTATGGTTTATTAAATACCCCCACACTTAAGCATTTGCTTGTCCTCAAGAAAAATCCTCAACTCACTGATTGCGTGATATTCATAACAGGTTTTAAAGATTTATAAATGAAACGTTCTTGAGACTAACTTATTACCACGATTAAGGCAAGTGTACCTATCGAACAGTAGTATAGCTCAGCAAGACCAGATGGTCGAACCCAAAGGAACTACGAGTACTAGTATTTACTTCCTTTTTATTATCTAGCCTAAAAAATAAGAGGTTTGGTTATCAAAACTAATTACTAACAAAGAATGCATAGAAAAAAACTCGGGAAAATACTTTTGGGAAAATTCGATTGATTGAGACAATGCCTAAGGAAAAATCCACCTAGACTTCACCTGTTATTTGACTCTGAATTAGACAATTTATTCATTTGACTTGATCCGTAGAAATCCCTAAGTTATATTATTATCTATCTCGAGACTAATAACTCCTAACCCTAGGTTAAATGATCGCGTTATTTTGTGATAGGTTTTAAATATTTATAATTAATCGTTCTTGAAACTAACTATTATCGAGATGTAGGCAAGTGTACCTATCGAATAGTATTATATTTTAGCAAGACCAGATTGTCGAACCCAAAGGAACTAAAAGTACTAGTCATGAATGTATTTTTATTATCTAGCCTAAAAATAAAGAGGTTTTTATTTTAACTAACTAATTATCTAAACTAAGAATTCACAGAGAATGGAATTTGGGAATTGCTTTCGGGAAAATCGATTGAATTAAGACAACACCTAAGGAAAAATCCACGTGACTGTACTTGTTATTCTGGCTCCGAATCGGACAATTTATTCATTTAACTTGTTCCGTAGAGATACCTAAGTTATGTTATTATCCCTATTCAAGACTAATAACGTCTAATCCCTAGATTGAATAATTGAGACATTTCTCTAATTAACACCCTAGGGTTGCATTAACTCGATCTATGGATCCCCTTATTAGGTTTCACCCTAATCCGGAAAAATCTTGTCACCCTATGTCTAGGCACGCAATCAACTCCGCTAAATTATACAAATGTACTCTTAGACAGGGTCTATTCCTCCTTTGAATAAGAGCTTATCTCGAATCAGTATCCTGGGATATCAAAACAAGAATTAAGAACACATAATTAAGAATAAGTTAAATATTTATCAAACAATTCAGAAAATAATAACAAGATTCGTCTTAGGTTTTATTCCCCTTAGGTATTTAGGGGATTTAGTTCATAACTAAAAAGGAAAACATCTTAGAATAATAAAGAATACAAAATATAAAGAAAACTCAAAACTCCTGAAGGGGAAATTGAGGAGAGATCTTCAGTCTTGATGGTGAATCCGACTTTTGAGATGGATCAATCGGCTTCCTTGGAGTAATTCCTTACTCCCTATTCTGTGCCCCCTTTTTCTTCCTTCTCTAGGGTATATTTATAGGCTTTGAAATGCCTAAGAGCCCTCAAAATTAGCCTTTTCAAAATTGGACTTAACTTGGTCTCGGCAAGGACACGCTTGTGTAACACGTCGTTGTGCGATTTCTTCAGATCGTGCTCGAGCCTGCCAAATTGACACGGCCATGTGGTCTGCCCGTGTGAGGAGGTCCAGGCCATGTTGATTTCGTACTTTGACCCATTTTCTCTGATTTTGGCCTGTTCCTCGTTGCTTTCGCTCTCTTATGCTCTCCTAAGTATAAAACATGAAATTAAAGCATTAGGAGCATCGAATTCACCAATTCTAATAGGAAATCATCCATAAAATGCATTAAACATGGGGTAAAAATATGTATAAATTACGGTTTATCAAATACTCCCACACTTAAGCTTTTGCTTGTCCTCAAGCAAAATTCTTAACTCATAATCAAAATAAATTCTTCTCAACTTATAATTTCTATCGATAATATCTCAAGATAATTCGTAGGTAATCATACATTGAGAATTCAACTAAAAGAAAACATAAAAGTTTCAAACATTCCAAGTTGAGCATTTTCTCCTGAAAACATAGGTGTCTCTCCTCATTTAAGTAATTACCTTTGATTCGAAATATCACAAAGTTTCACATCCCCGCTAAAGATTCACTCAAATCACTCGAGGTGTTTTAAGGACAATAAATGAAGCACTCAATAGTCAATAATGAAAAGTCATTACCATAGGCTTGCATGAAAATCAAATCTCCACCACTGATAAATTAAGATGAAATATCAATCAAAAGGTCTTTAGAGGGTTGCTATGAGGCTTGGTTAGGGGGTGTGGTCACAAGCTGAAAGAAAGGTTTAGAATCGAGATTGAATTGAAAAATTGCCTAACTAGAAAAAGAGTTAATCATCACTTGCGTACAACAGAGCTTCTTATCAGAATAGGGAATTACTAATTCTATACAAAGTTATTGTTATTGTTTTTTTTTAAGAAAAAGTTAAATAAAAAAGCCTAACTTATTACAAACAAGACATAGCTAAACAATTTACTCATCTTAAATCTCGACAAAAAAAGGATCAAATTAATTTAGGGGATTTCAACAATAATGGGTTGAGGGTTAATATTAAGGGTAATACAAGAAATGGCTTATTAGGCTCAAGGGGGTTTACTAGAGGTTAATCGTGGAGGTAGGCTTTTCATGGCATGAGTGGGTTAATCCTAAGTGCCTTAATCATTTTGACATATCAAATCAAATGGTGTGGTCTCGACATGCATAATCAAACAAGTTCTAGAATAACAGTTCAATACTGACGCACTCAAAGCATTAATAAAAGTGAGCATGAAAGAATTAATAGATGCTCAAAAGGATCAAAACTATCATAAAAATTATGGCTTTTTGATTTTTAAAACTTGTGAATTCCAACTCAAAGTAATTCCAAAACTTTGGGGAAACAACCTAAGATTTTAAATTCTTAAAAATCAACTTATCATGCTTGATTCTCTAATGTCTTAAAGTTTAAACAATCAATGCATAAATGCCTATGTTTTAATTCAAGATATATCAACAAAAATAAAAAAATCAATCAAAATTTATCCTAAATATGATGTGAGAGCTTTTCAAGAGAACAAGGTAGTCATTCAGGGATTTTTCGGATAATGAAATAAATACCCCCCACATTTAAGATGTACATTGCCCTCAATGTACAAAGATAGATATTAGAGTATAAAAATAAGATAGGGAGAGAAGTGAAACTTCCTGTATGATGAATTCCTCGAACTGGAGTTTTGGAGAGTAATCGGTTCGAGAGTAGAGGAGGATACTCCGGCAGTCGTAGAGGTTCATTAGTCCATAAGTCCTGTGCCAAAAGAATATTATATCAAGTAGTAGCTATGGTCGTGGTCGATTAGGACATGGCAGTCGTGAAGAACCTTTCCCGGTGGAGTTGTTAGTTCCTATGCGATGATGAGCTTAAGAGCTCTATATAACTGTAATAAAATCAGGAACTTTTTAAAGGATATTAGGAAGAATAATTACTCATAAAGAAATAACCAAAATTGATAATTAAAAATAAAATTCTAAAATCTAATAATAAAAATAAAAATTAGTTTTAATTAAAATTAAAAACATAAAATAATAAATAAATGTTTTTAAACATCTTCATCGTTGGATGGTTCGCGAGGTGGGTCTGGCGATGAGATGTGGAGGTGCTGAAAAATCTGCTGTAGAGTAGCATCAATGTTGCCAAATCATTGAAAACACTGCCGCCCGAATCTAGTGAGGCACTCGGAGATGTCAGCATATGAAGCCGCCGCATGAACTGGACGTGAGGGTGGTGGTGGCTGAATCGGTGGGTCCTCATGCTGTTGAGGGACATCATCAGGAATGTCCTCGTAGGCTTCCTTCTCAGTAGATTGGGTGAGACGATATTGGGGAGGGTAGGTTCCTTAGTGCCTCTCGATCATCCTCATGCTAAGCATGCTCAAGATGCCTTGTGGAGACATTTGGCCGATGAGGGTAAGGGATGATTCTTGGGTCGCGGTGCTGAGGAGCCCGAAGTGTCGAGCCAATAGAGTAACATAAGGGCCAATGAAGATGACCCCATTCCTATGCCACTCCGTCTGCTACTGAATCGCGAGGGTGATGTAATAGGCAAGGTCAATGACGTGCCCGTGCGACATACACCATAAGAAGTAGGCGTTGTGAGTGTTGACAAAGCCAGTGCTCTCTTGCTTCCCTATAATCGAGTGAGCCAAAATGGCATGTAGGTACCTCAGGGATGGTGGGAGAACTGAAGCCTTAGAGCGGCTGGGATTGTAGGAGTCTACGCTAGGGGCCAAAGTGTGCTAGCACTTCGAGGGAGAGAAATGTATGTGGCGAGAAATGTATGTGGCGAGTGAGAGCATGTAGTTCATTCTCCTCCTTGAACTTTTTCGTATATAAGCCCAGTGCAGCACCGAACTCTGGGACGCTTAGCTGGAGGACTAACCCGCCTAGGCGAAACTGGACCGTGCCGGGATCATCGTAATTTTTCATTACGGTTTGAAGATGGAATGTTGAGCATAGTTCCATCGTGAGCTCGAGGTATGTTGATTCGATGATCCCAAAGAATAGCTCACAAGGGGTCGGTGGTTAGGAGGGCCCGAATCACATCAGCCAACTAAACTTGAGCTGCGGCAGCCCAGTCGATGCAGCGGTTCGCAATTAAAGGTCGGGCCCAAAGTATTTGGACAAACTCTTCTTGGGGCCCTCGGGGGAACTGTAGGAGAGGGTGACTAATTTTCGTGGTTGGACCCGTGAAAGATGTCGCTCCCTTCCTCTTCTTCGAAACAGGTACGACTGTTTTCTTTCCTCGTGAAGAAAACATGGTACCTGCGATAAAAAATCATTAATTCAATTTGAGGAATGATCAAAGTAAAATGAAGATAATTTGTAAATAACAATCATAATTTCAACAACTACTTAGACTAACAAGTTAATCAAAGCAATCAATTGTATGGCATAAAAATGGCAAGGAATTTCATGGAATACAATCTGTGTGACAGATGAAAAAATGTTAACACTAAAGGCATGAGTATATATATTGTTCTAATCATGAACATTTAATTTTAACTAATCAAATAAAGTAGAGAAATCATAATTGAGTAAGAATTTTAACATTAGAAAGATAATAATTATTCTAGATATAACATTTGTATGATAAAAATAAGAAAGGAACATGAAAAGCCCTAGAAATTAGTAAGAATAAATGAGAAAAGACTGAACAAACGCTAGAAAGAGGAGAATGGGCTTCAAAAAATGGAGTTGGAGGCAGCGCACGGGCGTGGCAAGGAGGCCGTGTGGAATTGCAGCGACTAGGGTTCGGGTTTTTGAGTGGGGAAGACAATGAAAAGTGCAGGGTATTTATAGATTTTTTGACACATGGCAAAGTAACACACCCGTGTTCCCCAATTTCAGCCTGTGTGATTCGTGAATTTTGAATTTGGGCACGTTTGAGATTTGCCCCACGCCCGTGTACCTTGGGCGTGTGGGTGCACACAGCCGTGTCGAATGACCATGTCTAGCTTCATTCATTTCTCTCATGCCCGTGTATTCAGACCGATGCCCGTGCCAATCTAACAGGTTTGAACACGGGTGCTAAACACAGGCGTGTCGCACTCCCGTGATGTTTTAACAGGTTCACCTACGGTTCTTCCACACAGGCGTGTCTCACCCCCGTGTTGTTTTGGCAGGTTCGACCACGGCCATGTCTCACGGTCGTGGCATTTTATCGTAGCCTGTGTTTGGGAAAAATTGTTGTCTTGTTTTCACACAGCCCTAAGCACGCCCGTGCTCTTGGCCGTGTCCCTGTGGAAAACCTATATTAAAGCGCTCTGTTAGTAAGTTAGATGTTGAAGACTAAATTTTAAAGAAGTTAATACAGTTAGTGCTCGAGTTGCCTCCCGAGAAGCACTTATTTATAGTCTAAGCTCGACTTACCTCTCCGTTGAATGATCATGGCGGTTTGTTGAGTTTATACTCCTCATTCCTGCTATTGATCTCATCAAAATAAGGTTTTAAACGGGTGTTGTTTACCTTAAAAGTGCCGAACTTGTTATGACTCACCTCGACCATACCGAATGGGAAAATACTGAGTACCGTAAGAGGGATTTCTTTATTCAATGTGGTAGCGACAATGTAGGGATCTATGGCATCTAATAAGACTATCTCTGACCTTAAGTTGATTTGGAAAGGGATTGAGCTTGTTCTGTCGTAGATTCGGTTTGTCAGGTGTTCTCGATTTATGCGTCTGCCATTCATCTAGCTTCTCGATTTGTAGCCTTCAATCTTCATGAATGGGTCCTCTACTATTGCTTGAAAATGGTTCATGTACTTCCTTTAGACTCATTTCTTGCAAAGTAGGTTGCACCATATTGTTAGTTTTAGTAGAATGGTTTAGGCGATCACCTTCAATTTACATTGTGTTGCCAGAATTGTGAGCTTGAAGGGTGATTGTTTCGTCTTCCACACGGAGTGTGACTTCACCTGTGCCAACATCAATAATTTTTTTAGCAGTTGCGAAAAAGGGCCTTCCTAGAATTAAAGGAGTGTTGCTATCCTCCTCTATGTCTAGAACAATGAAGTCAATGGGAAATATAAATTTATCAATATTAACTTGCACATCTTCAATAATAACCCTAGGAAATCTTATTATTTTATCTACTAATTGAATGCTCATCCTAGTCTGTTTGGGTTTCTCGAGACCTAATTGTTTGAACATTTTGTAAGGCATGACGTTAATACTAGCCCCCAAATCAGCTAATGCATTATTAACATCTAAACTACCAATTAAGCAAGGAGTTGTAAAACTCCCTGGATCTTTAAGTTGGTTGGGTAGTTTATTCTGAAGAATAGCTGAGCAAACTACGTTTAGCTCCACATGCGATACCTCGTCCATCTTCCGCTTATTTACTAAAAGAGATTCATTAAACTGTAAGTTAATATGTAATTTTTTTAAGAGTTTAAGGAATTTACCAAATTGTTCATTTGAGCGGTCTTTTCTTGTCGCGTTGGGGTATAGCACACGAGGTTTATATTCGACATTCATCGATTTGTTTTTATTGTGATCTACCTCACCTTGACCTTTGCTTATCATAGTTTCTTGCCTCGGTTCTGGCTCAGGCTCAACAAATCCTTCTTCATCTTGAATGTTAATCGCGTTAAGCTGTTCCCTTGGGTTAGGTTCAGTATTACTTGGCAAGCTCCCCTGTGGTCGTTCGAAGATTAGTTTGGAAAGCTGGTCTATCTGAGTTTTGAGCCCTTGGATCGATGCTTGTTGTTTTTTAAGTGTTGTCTCGGTGTTCTAGAAACGGGTTTCTAACATCGAGATAAACTTTGTGAGCATCTCTTCAAGTTCTGGCTTATTTTCCTATTGATAGGGTGGGTGTTGGTAGCCCGAAGGTGGTCGTTGATTTCCTTGGCCTCCCCATGAGAAATTTGGGTGGTTCCTCCAACTTGCATTACAAGTGTTACTATATGGATTGTTTTGAGGTCGAGGAATTTAATTGCTCGTTATCCATGTTGTGGCCATAAGGTTGGTATTCCGAATGGCTTGTTCCACATCCACTTACTTCGCACTGCATTACTAGGTGAACCTGTGAAGAACTAAGAAAACCATCAATTTTCTTATGCAAGAGTTCTACCTGATTAGAGAGCATGGGGACCGAATCGACGTTATAAACACCGGCTGTTTTTGTTGGCTTGGTCCTCATGACTTGCCACTGATAGTTATTCAATAACATCTCCTCTATGAACTCATAAGCATCTTCAGGTGTTTTATTATTGATGGTTCCGCCAGTAGTTGCATCAACCATTTGCCGAGTTGAAGGACTCAGGCCATTATGGAATGTTTGAACTTGAAGCCAAAGCGGTAACCCATGGTGAGGGCACCTTCTCAAAAGGTCTTTGTATCTCTCCCATGCATCGTAGAGTGTTTCTAAATCCATTTGCATAAAAGAAGAGATATCATTACGTAATTTAGCCGTTTTAGCTAGCGGAAAATATTTTAGTAAAAAATTTTCGATCATTTGTTCCCAAGTAGTAATTGACCCTCGTGGTAACGAGTTCAACCACTATTTATCTTTGTTCCTCAATGAGAATGGGAATAACCGAAGATGAATGTCATCGTCAGAAATGCCATTAAATTTAAATGTATTGCATAGTTCCAAAAAGTTTGCTAAGTGAGCGTTGGGATATTTATCTTGCAAACCATCAAACTGAACAAATTGCTGTATCATTTGAATAGTGTTAGGTTTTAGTTCAAAAATATTTGCAGCTACAGCAAGTCTAACTAAGCTCGATTCAGTTCCTGTTAAAGAAGGTTTAGCATAATCATACATAGTACGTGGAGCAGGATTTTGATTAATCGCAATTGCAGGAGGTAGTTGATTGTCTTGGTTTTCAACCATCTCTTCGGTTGGGGGTTGAGTATCGTCTTCGTGCTCGTTCTCTGTGTATCTTAGGCTTCGTCTTATTTCTCTTTGGTTTCTGCGGACTGTGCGATCGATTTCTTTGTCAAAAAGTAGTGGTCCTGACGGGTTTCTTCTAGTCATAAACTATAAAAACCTGTCAGAAGAAAGAAAAAGAAAATTAGTAAACTAGAATAAAATTAAAAAATAAAATTAGATTGCAAGAAAAATAAATGGCTAAAGTAATAAAAATTGAGTGTTCCTAATATTTTAGTTCCCCGGTAATGGCTCCAAAAACTTGATCGCGTTATTTCATGATAGGTTTTAAATATTTATAATTAATCATTCTTGAAACTAACTATTATCGCGATGTAGGCAAGTGTACCTATAGAACAGTAGTATAGTTTTAGCAAGACCGGATTGTCGAACCCAAAGGAAGAAAAAGTACTAGTAATGACTGTCTTTTTATTATCTAGCCTAAGAATAAAGAGGTTTTTGTTTTAACTAACTAATTATCTAAACTAAGAATTTACAGAGAATGGAATTGGGGAATTGCTTTTGCGAAAATCGATTGAATTAAGACAATACCTAAGGAAAAATCCACCTAGACTGTACTTGTTATTTTGGCTCTGAATCGGACAATTTATTCATTTAACTTGTTCCGTAGAGATCCCTAAGTTATGTTATTATCCCTATTAAAGACTAATAATGTCTAATCCCTAAATTGAATAATTGAGACCTTTCTCTAATTAACACCCTAGGGTTGCATTAACTCGATCTATGGATCCCTTTTTTAGGTTTCACCCTAATCTGGCAAAATCTTTCACCCTATGTCTAGGCGCGCAATCAACTCCACTTAATTATGAAAAATGTACTCTTAGACAGGGTCTATTCCTCCTCTGAATAAGAGCTTATCTCGAATCAGTATCCTGGGATATCAAAACAAGAATTAAGAACACATAATTAAGAACAAGTTAAATATTTATCATACAATTTAGAAAATAATAACAAGTCTTAGGTTTCATTCCCCTTAGGTATTTAGGGGATTTAGTTCATAACTATAAAGGAAAACATCTCAGAATAATAAAGAATACAAAACATAAAGAAAACCCAAAACTCCTGAAGGGGAAATTGAGGAGAGATCTTCAGTCTTAATGGTGAATTCGGCTTCTAAGATGGATCAATCGGCTTCCTTGGAGTAATTCCTTACTCCCCATTCTGTGCCCCCCTTTTCTTCCTCCTCTAGGGTGAATTTATAGGCTTTGGAATGCCTAAGAACCCTCAAAATTAGCCTTTTCCAAATTGGACTCAACTTGGGCTCGGCAGGGACACACCCGTGTAACACGCTCGTGTGCGATTACTTCAGGCCATGCTCGAGCCTGCCAAATTGACATGGCCGTGTGGTCTGCCCGTGTGAGGAGGTCCAGGCCGTATTGATTTCATACTTTGGCCCATTTTCTTCAGTTTTGGCCTGTTTCTCATTCCTTTCGCTCTTCTATGCTCTCTTAAGTATAAAACATGAAATTGAAGCATTAGGAGCATCAAATTCACCAATTCTAATAGGAAATCATCCACAAAATTTGTTAAACATGGGGTAAAAATATGTATAAATTATGGTTTATCATTGAATAATTGAAATCTCTTTCTAATTAACACCCTAGAATTGCATTAACTCGATCTATGGATTCCCTTATTAGGTTTCACCCTAATCTGGCAAAATCTTGTCACGCTATCTCTAGGCGCGCAATCAACTCCGTTTAATTATGATAATTTTACTCTTAGACAGGGTCAATTCCTCCTCTGAATAAGAGCGCTAACTTGAATCAATATCCTGGAATATTAAAAAATAATTAAGAACACATAATTAAGAACAAGTCAAATATTTATCATACAATTTAGATAATAATAAAGATCTGTCTTAGGTTTCATTCCCCTTAGGTGTCTAGAGGGTTTAGTTCACATTTATGAAAGAAAATATCTCAAAAGCGTAAATATAACAAAACATAAGAAAACCCAAAACTCCTGAAGGAACTTGAAAGGAGATCTCCAGTCTTGATGATGAATCGGCACTTAAGATGGATCAATCGGCTTTCCTTGAGTAATTCCTTGCTTTCTACTCTTCGCCCCCCATCTAAGTGCCTCCTCAGGTGTCCAAATAGGCTTTGGAAAGCCTAAGAGCCCTCAAAATTGGCCTTTTCTGAATTGGACTACACTTGGGCTCGACAGGGACATGCCTGTGTGACCCGCCCGTGTGCGATTACTTAAGGACGTGGTCAAGGCTGTTAAATGGGCACGGACATGTGATTTACCTGTGTAAATCATGCTTCGACCTTGCCAAAGGGACATGGCCATGTAGTCAACCCGTGTGAAGAGGTTTAGGCTATACCAGAGCCTATTAAACCTACACGAGCATGTAGTCTACCCGTGTGGTGAACTTTAGGTCATGCTGATTTCCCACGTTTGCTCGTTTTCTCCTTTTCTGGCCTGTTTCTCGATCCTTTTACTCTCTTATGCTCACCTAAGTATAAAACATGAAATTAAAGGATTAGGAGCATCGAATTCACCAAATATAAGGAGAAATCATCCATAAAATGTGTTAAGCATGAGGTAAAAATATGTATAAATTACGGTTTATCAAACACCCCCACACTTAAGCATTTGCTTGTCCTCAAGCAAAACCTTCAACTCACAATCAAAATAAATTCTTCTTAACTTATAATTCCTATTAATAATATCTCAAAATAATCCATAAGTAATAGTACATTGAGAATTTCACTGAAAGAACATCAAAGTTTCAAACATTCCAAGTTGAGTATTTTATCATGAAAGCATAGGTGTCTCCCCTCATCTAAGTAATTGCCTTCGACTCAAAATATCACAAAGTTTCACATCCTCACTAAAGATTCACACAAATCACTCGAGGTGTTTAAGGACAATACATGAAGCACGTAATTGTCAATAATGAAAAGTTATTACCATAGGCTTGCATGAAAATCAAATCTTGACAACTATATATTGAGATGTACATCAATCAAAAGGTCTTTAAAGGGTTGTAACGTGGCTTTGGTTAGGGGGTGTGGTCACAAGATGAAACAAAAGGGTTGAATCGAGATTGAATTGAAGATTGCCTAACTTGAAAAAGTAATTAAACATCAATTGAGTACAAGTGAGTTTCTTCTCAGGAGATGGAATTTAGATACTGCGGCTCAACAAAATCGAATTGCTACTAATATGTAAGTATGAATGTTTTTTTTAAGAACAAGTCAAAATACAAAATAGAATAAAACATAGATAAGAAATTATTCCAACTCAAATCTTGACAAAAATAGGGATCAAATTAATTTAGGGGATTTCAACAATAATGAGTTATTGGTTAATATTAGGGGTAAATCAATGAACGGTTTGTTAGGCTCAAGAGGGTTCACTAAGGGTTAATTGTAAAGGTAGGCTTTTATGGAGTGAGTGGGTTAGTCCTAAGTGCCTTTATCATCTTGACATATCAAATCAAATGGTGTGGTCATGACATGCATAATCAAGCAAGTTCTTTAATAACAAATCATGATTGACGCACTCAAAGCAACAATAAAAGTGACCATGAAAGAAATAATAGATGCTCTAAAGGCTTAAAATCTCACAAAAATTATGTCTTTTTGATGTTTAAACTTGTGAATTTCAACTCAAGGTAATACCTAAACTTGGGAGAAACAACCTATAAAATTTTAAATTCAAAAGTCAACTTATCTTACTTGATTCTTTAATATCTTAAAGTTTAAACAATCAATGCATGAATGCCTAAGTTTCAATTCAAGACATATCAATAAAAATAATAAATTAATCAAAATTTATTCTAATCATGGCATGAGAAGATCAAATGAGAATAAGAAAAAATTCAGGGATTTCTAACGATGATATGAAAGACCCCCTCACACTTAAGATGTACATTGCCCTCAATGTACAAAGAGAGATATATTGACAAAGATTGATAAATAATCATAATATAGGGAGAGAAGTGAAACTTCCTAAATGATGTATGGACTCCTTCAATTGAAGTCATGGAGAATGAACGGCAAAAGCAATGATGAGGGTGGAGGAGGATACTGCGGTAGTGGTAGAGGTTAGGTTCCACAAATGCTGCACCAAAAGAATATTATATCTCAAGTTGGCTATGGTCGTGGTCGAGCAGGGCATAGTAGTCATGGAGAACCTTCCCAGTGGAGTTTCAAGTTCCTAAGTAATAGTGAGCTTTGGAGCTCTTTATAACTGTGATAGAATCAAGAACTGTTTTAGGAAATATATAAGGAAGAATAATTACTCGTAATGAAATAGCCGAAATTAAAAATTGTAAAATGATAATTATAAAACCTAATAAAAATAAGCTTAAAGAAAAATAAAAAGTAGTCTTAAATTAAAATAAAATGAACAACATAAAATAATAAATAAAAGTTTTTAACCATATTCATCGCTAGAAGGTTCGCGAAGTGGGGGTGGCAATGAGATATGGAAGTGCTGACAAATCAGCTGTAGAGTAGCATAAATGTTATTGAAGCGCCAAAAACACTACTGCTCGAATCGAGTAATGCGCTCAGAGATGTCAACGTATGAAGCCGCCGCATGAACTGGACGATGATGAGGTGGTGGCTGAGACGGTGGGTCCTCGTTACGTGGAAGGACTTCATCAGTAATGTCCTTGGGGTCTTCCTCTTCAGCTGATTAGGCAAGGTGATATTGAAGAGGGTGGCTTCCTCGATGCTTCTCGATCATCCTCATATGTAACATGCTCGAGATGCCCTGTGAGTGTGAGGGAGGATGATTAGGCCACTGTGTTGAGGAGCCCAAAGTGTCGAACCAACCGAGTTATGTAGGGGCCAATGGAGATGACCCCCTCCAATGCCACACTGTCTGGTGGCGAATGGCAAGGGCAATGAAGTGGGCAAGGTCGAAGACGTGCCCATTTGCCATACTCCATAGAAAGTAGGCGTCATGAGTGTTGACGACGTCGACGCTCTCTCGCTGGCCTGTCAAAGTGTGTGCCAAGATGGAGTATAGGTACCTCAAAGAGGGAGAAAGAGCCGATGCCTTAGAGCGACTGGGATTGTAGGAAGCCAAGCTGTGGACCAAAGCCTTCCAACACTTCGAAAGGGAGTAGTGGATGTGGTGATGGAAGGTGTGGAGCTCGTTGTCTTCCATGAACTCCTCTGTATAAAGGCCCAAAGTGATACCAAACTCAAGCACACTCAATTGGCGGACTAAATCACCGAGACAAAACTGGACCATTCTAGGGTCATCGAAGTTGGTCATGACATCTTGAACATTGAAGGTCGAGCAAAGTTCAAGTGTAAGCTCAAGGTACGTCGGCTTGATGGTCGCAAAGAAGAGTTTCGATGGATAAGTTGTCAGGAGGGCTCGAACATCGTTAGCCAACTGAACTTGTTCAAGCGTCCAGTCACTGCAGCTGCCCACACCTAATGGTCAGGCCCGAAGTATCTGAGAAAGTTCCTCCTGATTTCCTAGTGGAAACTGGAAGAATGGGTGTCGATTTTTTGAGATGGGACTCAAGGATGATACTGCTCCTTTCCTCTTTTTAGAGGCAGGGATAGCAGTTTACTTTCAACGTGAAGATGACATGGTATATCTGTAGTGAAACAAAAATTGAAGTTCAACTAACACGTCTCAAGAATAGTATGGAAAATCAAAACTAAATATGAATAGATAAAACTCTAAACAATTAAGCAAACATATCAAGTTATGAAAATAGGACTTATGAAAATAATGTTTCGGGAATATCTAATGAATGGATGTATGTGTGAAAGCATAAATTTCATGGAAATAAGAAAAATGGAAGAGTGTAGCATAATGTGGTAACTAAAATGAAAAAATTCTTATAAAGAGCAAAAGTATTCTATTATTCTAACTATGAATATTCACTTAAAATAGGCAAATAGAGCAGAGAAATCATGAAATAAACAAAAAAATTGATGGAAATAGAGAGAAAAGAGTAAACAAACGCAAAAGGGAGGAGCTTGGGTCGTCAGTGTTGTAGGCGGCGCATGGGCATGGGGGATAGGGCGTGTGAAGTTGCAGTGGCTAGGGTTAGGAATTTTTGGGGAGGGAATGATGAATAGTGAGGGATTTATATAGATTTTTGGGCACACGGTCGTGGGGCACGCCCGTGTGGCCTAATTTTTTCCCGTGTGTTTTGTGAATTTTGAATTTGGGGGCGTCTGACATTCAGCCAATGCTCGTGTTTCTTAGGCGTGTGGGTTGCACACGGCCGTGTCTTGCTTTGTTCGCTTGTCCTACACCCATGCACATAGGTCTAGGCCCATGTTCGTTTTGACAGTTCGACCACAAGTGGAGGGCACGGGTGCGTCGCACGCTTGTGTTGTTTTGGCATGTTCGTCCACTACCATGTCACACGGCCGTGGTGACTTATCGCTTCCCGTGTTGGGAAAATTTTGCCCTATTTTCACACGGCTTAAGGCACGCTCATGTGTCTGGCCGTGTGGGCTTTATAAAGCCTGCGTTCCATGATTCGGTTAGTACGTTAGATGTTAAAAACTAAAATTTAAAGAAATGAATACTATTAGTGCTCGGGTTGCCTTCCGAGAAGCCCTTATTTATTGTCTAAGCTCTACTTACCTCTCTGGTGTATGGATCGAGGAGTTTCCACTTCTCATCACTGCTGTCAATTTTATCAACATAAGGTTTAAGATGAGTACTATTTACCTTGAACGTGCCTAATTTAGAGTGATTTACCTCGACCGTACCGTATGGAAAAATACTAATTACCGTATGAGGGGTTTCTTCATTCGGTTCAGAAGTGGCAATTCAAGGATCTGCTGTATCTAGTAGTACTTTGTCTCCAACTTTAAGTTTATTTTTGGAGGAATTAAGCTCATCATTGTGTGGTTTTGGTTTATCGTGTTTTCTCGATTTATGTGTCCGCCATTCATCTAGCTCCTTGATTTGTAACCTTCGTTCTTCATGGATGGGTTCTCTGTTGTTGCTTGACTTATGTATGTTCTTCAAACCTGTTTCTTGCAAAGAAGGTTGCACCATATGGTTAGTTTTAGCCAAATGATTTGTACAGTCACCTTTGATTTTTGATGTCTTATTCAAATTACAGGCATGCAAGGTGATTGTTTCATCTCCCACACGAAGTGTGAGTTCACCTGTGCCAACGTCAATAATTGTTCTAGCGATTGCTAAAAAGGGCCTTCCTAAAATTAAGGGGACATTGCTATCCTCCTTTATGTCTAGAACAACGAAATCAACTGCGAATATAAATTTGTCGATTTTAATGAGTACATCTTCAATAATACCCCTAGGAAATCTGATAGTTTTATCTGCTAATTGAATGCTCATCCCAGTTTGTTTGAGTTTCCCTAGACCTAGTTGCTTAAACAAATTGTAAGGCATAACATTGATAGTAGCCCCTAAATCAGCCAACGCATTATTAACATCTAAGCTACCAATTAAACAAGGAATTGTAAAACTCTCTAGATCTTTTAGTTTGTCGGGCAGCTTATTCTGTAGAATGGCTGAGTAGACCGCATTCAGCTCCACATGCGATGCTTCATCTAACTTCCGTTTATTTGCTAGAAGCTCCTTTAAAAACTTGACTGCGTTTTCCATCTGTGAAAGGGCTTCAATAATCAGCAAGTCAATATGTAGTTTCTTTAAAAGTTTAAGGAATTTACCAAATTGGTCGTCTGAACAACCTTTCCTTGTCACATTGGGGTATGGAACATGAGGTTTATATTCTGTAATTACCGGCTTTGGCACATTGTGGCCTACCTTATCCTTACCATTGCTTACCCCCGTTTCTGGCCTTGGTTCTATAACTAGCCCTTCCTCATCTTGATTGGCAATCACGTTGAGTTGCTCCTTTGGGTTAGATTCAGTGTTGCTTGGTAGGCTACCTTGTGGTTGTTCAGAAATTAACTTGGCGAGCTGTCCAATCTGAGTTTCGAGCATTTGGATTGATGCTTGTTGATTTTTGAGTGCTGTCTCAGTATTCTAAAAACGAGTTTCTAACACTGAAATGAATTTTGTTAGCATCTCCTCAAGGTTCGGCTTTTTCTCTTGTTGGTAGGGTGGTTGTTGGAAGCCTGGAGGTGGTGGTCTCTAATTCCCTTGGCCTCCCCATGAAAAATTTGGGTGGTTCCTCCAACCTACATTGTAAGTATTGCTACAAGGATTGTTTTGAGATCGAGGATTGTTACCCATGTAATTTAACTACTCGTTCTCTATGTTGTGGCCATAAGGTGGGTATTCTGAACTGATTGATCCACCTCCACTCGCTTTGCACTGCATTACTAGGTGAACCTATGAAGAACTAAGGAAAGCATCATTTTTCTTATTCAAGAGTTCTACCTGATTAGAGAGCATGGTGACTGTATCACCATTATAAACACCGGCTATTTTCGTTGGCTTTGTCCTCATGACTTGCCACTGATAGTTATTCAGTGACATCTCCTCTATAAATTCATCGGCATCTTCAGGTGTCTTATTATTGATGGTTCCGCCAGCAGCTGCGTCAACCATTTGTCGAGTCGAAGGATTCAGGCCATTATGAATGGTTTGAACCTATAGCTAGAGTGGTAAACCATGGTGAGGGCATCTTCTCAAGAGGTCCTTGTATCTCTCCTATGCATCGTAGAGTGTTTCTAAATCCATCTGCACAAAAGAAGAGATATCATTATGTAATTTGGTTGTTTTAGACGGTGGAAAATAGTTTAATAAAAACTTTTCGGTCATTTGTTCCCAAGTAGTGATTGACCCTCATGGTAACGAGTTCAACCATTATTTAGCCTTATTCCTTAATAAAAAGGGAAACAACCGAAAGCGAATGGTGTCATCAGAAACGTCATTAATTTTAAAGGTATCACAAAATTCTAGGAAATTTGCCAAGTGAGCGTTGGGATCCTCGTCCTGCAAACTATCAAACTGAACAAACTATTGTATCATTTGAATTGTGTTAGGTTTCAGTCCAAAATTATTTGCTGCAATAGCAGGTCTAACTATACCTGACTCAGTTCCTGTTAAATTAGGTTTAGCATAATCATTCGTAGTGCGTGGAGCAGGATTCTGATTTACTGGATCAGTAACAATTACAGGAGGTATCGGATTTTCTTGGTTTTCAGTCATCTCCTCGGTTGTGGTTGAAGTATTGTCCTCTTGCTTACCTCTGTGTATCTTAGGCTTCGTCTTATTTCTCTCAGGTTTCTACGAACTATGCAGTCGATCTCACCGTCAAAAAGTAGTGGTCCTGACGGGTTTCTTCTAGTCATAAACTGGAAAAACCTCTCAGAAGAAAATGAATGAAGAATTAGAAAATAAAATAAAAATTTAAATTACAATAAAAGTGAAATGGCTAAAGTAATAAAAGTCGAGTGTTCCTAATATCCTAGTTCCCCAGCAACGACGCCAAGAACTTGATTGCGTTATATTCATAACAGGTTTTAAAGATTTATAAATGAAATGTTCTTAAGACTAACTTATTATCGTGATTAAGGCAAGCGTATCTATCGAATAGTAGTATAGCTCAGCAAGACCGGATTGTTGAACCCAAAGGAACTACGAGTACTAGTATTTACTTCCTTTTTATTATCTAGCCTAAAAATTAAGAGGTTTGGTTATCTAAACTAATTACTAACTAATAATGCACAGAAAGAAAACTCGAGAAAATACTTTTGGGAAAATTCGATTGATTGAGACAATACCTAAGGAAAAAATCCACCTAGACTTCACGTTTTATTTGACTCTGAATCAGAAGATTTATTCATTTGACTTGATCCGTAGAAATCCTTAAGTTATATTATTATCTCTCTCAAGACTAATAACGCCTAACCCTAGGTTGAATAATTGAAATCTCTTTCTAATTAACACCCTAGAATTGCATTAACTCGATCTATGGATTTCCTTATTAGGTTTCATCCTAATCTGGAAAAATCTTGTCACCCTATCCCTTGGAGCTCAATCAACTCTGCTTAATTATGACAATTTTACTCTTAGACAGGGTCTAGTCCTCCTCTGAATAAGAGCGTTGATTTGAATCAATATCCTGGAATATTAAAACAAGAATTAAGAACACATAATTAAGAACAAGTCAAATATTTATCATATAATTCAGATAATAATAACAAGATCTGTCTTAGGTTTCATTCCCCTTAGGTATTTAGAGGGTTTAGTTCATATTTATGAAAGAAAACATCTCAAAAGCATAAAGATAACAAAACATAAGAAAACCCAAAACTCCTAAAGGAACTTGAAGGGAGATCTCCAGTCTTGATGATGAATCTGACTCTTGAGATGGATCAATCGGCTCTCATTGAGTAATTCCTTGCTTCCTACTCTCCGTCCCCTGTCTAAGTGCCTCCTCAGGTGTTTAAATAGGCTTTGGAATGCCTAAGAGCCCTCAAAATTGGCCCTTTCTGAATTAGACTAAACTTGGGGTCGGCAAGGACACGCCCGTGTGCGGTTACATAAGGCCGTGGTCAAGGCTGTTAAATGGGCATGGGTGTGTGATCTACCCGTGTAAATCATGCTTTGACCTCGCCAAAGGGACACGGCCATGTAGGCAACCCATGTGAAGAGGTTCAGGCGTGCCAAAGCCTGTTAAACTTACATGGGCGTGTCGTCTATCCGTGTGGTGAACTCTAGGTCATGCTGATTTCTCACGTTGGCCTGTTTTCTCCATTTTTGACCCGTTTCTCAGTCCTTTTACTTTCCTATGCTCACTTGAGTATAAAACATGAAATTAAAGGATTAGGAGCATCGAATTCACCAAATTTAAGGAGAAATCATCCATAAAATGTGTTAAGAATGGGGTAAAAATATGTATAAATTACGGTTTATCACTCACAATCAAAATAAATTCTTCTCAACTTATAATTCTCATCAATAATATCTCAAATTAATCCATAAGCAATCATACATTGAGAATTCAACTAGAAAAGCATCAAAGTTTCAAACATTCCAAGTTGAGCATTTTATCATGAAAACATAGGTGTCTCCCTTCATCTAAGTGGTTACCTTTGACTCAAAATATCCCAGAGTTTAACATCCTTACTAAGGATTCACTCAAATCACTCGAGGTGTTTAAGGACAACAAGTTAAGCACTCAATAGTCAATATGAAAAGTTATTACCATAGGCTTGCAATGAAAATCAAATTTCCACCACTATATATTGAGATGAAACATCAATCAAAAGGTCTTTAGAGGGTTGTAACGTGGCTTTGGTTATGGGGTATGGTCACAAGCTGAAATAAAAGGTTAGAATCAAGATTGAATTGAAAAATTACCTAACTAGAAAAATAACTAATCATCAATTGAATACAAGTGAGCTTCTTCTCAGAATATGGATTTAAACATTTAAGCTAAAAACAAAGAGTACTACTAAGATAAATGTATATATTGTATTATTTTTTTAAGAACAAGTCAAATAACATAGGCTAAATATCAAAGGTAAAATATAGCTAAGCAATTTATTCAAATCAAATCTCAACAAAAATAGGGATCAAATTAATTTAGGGGATTTTAACAATATTGGGTTATGGGTTAATATTGAGGGTAAATCAATAAATGGGTTGTTAAGCTCAAGGGGGTTCACTAAGGGTTAATTATGAAGGTAGGCTTTTATGGAGTGAGTGGGTTAAACCTAAGTGCCTTTATCATCTTAACATATCAAATCAAATGGTGTGGTCTTGACATGCATAATCAAGCAAGTTCTAGAATAACAGATCAATATTGACGCACTCAAAGCAACAATAAAAGTGAGCATGAAAGAAATAATATATGCTCTAAAGGCTCAAGATCTCACAAAAATTTTTTCTTTTTGATGTTTAAACTTGTGAATTTCAACTCAAGATAGTACCTAAACTTAGGGAAACAACCTAAAAATTTTTAAATCTCAGAAAATCAACTTATCATGCCTGATTCTTTAATTCCTTAAAGTTTAAACAATCAATGCATGAATGCCTATGTTTTAATTCAAGAAATATCAATAAAAATCATAAATTAATCAAAATTCATTCTAATAATGATATGAAAAGATCACATGAGAATAAGAAAAAATTTAGGGATTTTTCTGATAATGATATAAATGACCCCCACACTTAAGATGTACATTGTCCTCAATGTACAAAGATGTATAATACTAATATAAAGATAATATCAAAAGAAAGGAGGAGAAGTGAAACTACCCTGAAATTCTGGATGATATCCTTGAATTAGCGAGAGCGAGAATTGAAGAAAAAGCTGAAAAGAAGGCGTGATTCTGAGGGATAAATGAGAAGACACCACTGTGAAGGAGAATTAAGGGAATAATTCGATGATAACCATAAAGGTAGGTAGAATATAAGATGGAGGTCTTCAAAAGTAAATAAGAGACAATGGAAAAAAAATAGAAACATAGATAAAAATAAAAATAATAGTAAAACATGCACGCCCGTGTTCCTCGGGGCGTGTTGGTGCACATGGCCGTGTCATTTTGGGAGTTTTAACCATGGGTGGTGAGCACGGGCGTGTTGTACGCCCGTGTTAATTTCTCAATTTTATCCACCAGAGGTGGGCACGGGCATACCGACTGCCCGTGTTAATTCGTTCGCTCCTCCCATGCCTGTGTTTATGTGCCCACGTCGATGCTAATTTCTCAGTTTCGACCACGGTTAATATACACCGGCATGTTGTACCCCTGTGTTGATTTGACAGGATCGCCCACGGCCATGTCACACGGCTGTGGCAATGAATCGAATCTCGTGTTTTGGGAAAAATTTTACTCTGCTTTCACACGGCGATATCGCACGGCTGTGTGTCTGCCCGTGGTATGAGCACGACCTAAGGCACGCCCGTGGGTTAGGCCGTGTTTGCCCTTATCAAATGTTAACATTTCCTGCAGTTAGACTATGAATAGCTAAAGAAAAATTAAACCCTATTTAGTGAGGCTAGTGCTTGGGTTGCTTCCCAGGAAGCGCTTATTTAGAGTCTAAGCTCGACTCTACCTTATGGGTATATGTAGGGGAGTTCGTGGAGCCGTAGCTCCTCTCTATCATCTTTGAGATTCTCACTATTGTAAAATTTTAGGCGATGTCCATTTTCCTTGAAAGTGCCTTGTGATGGGTGACTTACCTCTATTGTGCCATATAGAAGGATATTTTGGACTACGAAAGGACCTGACCATCGTGATTTAAGCTTCCCCGGGAACAATTTAAGCCTCGAATTATACAACAGGACAAGATCTCCCACTTCAAATTGCTTGTGTTGTTTTAACGAGTGTCATGGCGGCACTTTATTGCTTCCTCGTATAGGCGTGAATTATCATACGCATTGGTTTGCCACTCATCTAACTCGTTCAACTATATCAACCTATTTTCACCTATAAGTTTGGGATCGAAGTTTAGAAATTTTATAGCCCAGAATGCCTTGTGTTCTAACTCAAATGGTAGATTACAACTTTTTCCATAAACAAGTCTGTAAGAAGATGTTCCTATGGGGGTCTTAAAAGCGATTCAATAAGCCCATAAAGCATCATCTACTTTCATCGCCCAATCCTTCATGTTTAACTTTACTATATTTTCTAGGATACCTTTAAGCTTTCGATTTGCTATTTCAAATTGGCCACTAGTTTGAGGGTGGTAAGGGTTTGTTTTTCTGTGGTGAACATCGTATTTCTTAAGGGTCTTGTCAAATTGGGCGTTACAAAAATGAGTACCCCTATCATTGATAATTGCTCTAGGTGTTCCAAATCGAGTGAAAAATTTCTTAAGGAATCATACTACTACTCTAGCATCATTAGTAGGTAAAGCTTAGGCTTCAACCCATTTGGACATGTAATCAACAGCTACTAAGATGTACTTATTCCCAAATGAACTAGGGAATGGACCCATGAAGTCGATAGCATATATGTCTTAGGCATTTCATCACGTTTGGAGATATTACCTGTCTGTTGGAATTTGTCACAAGAAGTAACATACTTGTTGGCATCTTTGAATAAAGTAGGCCAATAAAAACCTGATTCGAGGATTTTATGTGCGATCTTATTTCCACTGTAATGTCCTCCAATCGGTCCTGAGTGGCAGTGTTCCAAGATCTTCAATGCTTTTGTCCTTGTAACGTATCTCCTAATGACTTGATCTGTACAAATACGGAAAAGAAAATGGTCTTCCCAAAAGTAATTTTTCACATCAGTAAAGAATCACTTCTTTTGCTGATGTGTCAACCCTTTCGAGATAATGTTAGCAGCTAAAAAATTTGCAATGTCTGCAAACCAAGGTACCTCAAAATCAGATATAGCAAAAAATTGTTCTTCAGGGAATGAATCATTTATTTCAATGTCATCTAGCTCTTTGGTACTTGAATTTTCAAGCCTGGAGAGATGGTCAGCCACAAGATTTTCAGCTCCTTTATTATCCTTAATCTCCAAGTCAAATTCCTGCAATAATCAAATCCATCGAATGAGTCAAGGTTTTGCATTAGTTTTAGTTAAAAGGTAGCAAAGAGCAAAATGGTCAATATAAACGACAACTTTAAACAATATTAGATATGGCCTAAATTTATCGAATGCAAAAACCATAGCTAGTAGCTCTTTCTCTGTGGTGGTGTAGTTTTCTTGTGCGGTTGTCAAAGTTTTGCTAGCATAATAGATAGGTTGAAAATGTTTATCTCTTCACTGTCCCAAAACTGCACCTACTGTAAAATCACTCGCATCGCACATTAGTTCAAAAGGTGAATTCCAATCAGGTGGAATTATAACTGGAGCTTTAGTTAGTTTATCCTTTAAAGTATTAAATGCTTCTAAACATTCCTGATCAAAATTAAAAGGCACATTTTTTTCTAGTAATTTAGTCAAAGGCTTAGCTATTTTAGAAAAGTCTTTAATAAATCTTCTATAAAACCCATCATGTCCTGAAAAGCTTCTAATAGCCTTAATCGAATTAAGGGGAGGTAGTTTTTCAATGGTTTCAATTTTAGATTTACCAACCTCAATCCCTTTACTAGAAATTGTATGTCCTAACACAATACCTTATTGAACCATAAAGTGACATTTTTCCCAGTTAAGCACAAGGTTTGTTTCCTTACATCACAAGGTTTGTTTCCTCACATCTTTTTAACACTCGTTTTAAATTTTTAAGGCAAAGATGGAAAGAGTTATCGAAAACCGAGAAATCATCCATAAATACCTCCATGACGTCTTCTACGAGTTCATCAAAAATGGCCATCATGAAGCATTGAAAAGTAGCAAGAGCATTACGTAATGTGAAAGGCATTCTACGATAAGCAAACGTGCCATATGGACATGTAAATGTCATCTTTTCTTGATCGTCAGGAGTTATTAGGATTTGAAAATAGCCAGAGAGTTCGTCTAAAAAGTAGTAGTACATGTGCCCTGACAATCTTTCCAACATTTGGTCAATGAATGGAAGAGGGGAGTGATATTTTCTTGTGGCATCATTTAGCTTCCTATAATCAATGCAAACTCTCCAACTTGTGACTGTCCTTTTTGGGATTAATTCATTCTTCTCATTGGCTAAAACAGTCATGCCTCATTTCTTAGGAACAACCTGCACTGGACTTACCCAAGAACTATCAAAAATAGGGTAAATAATTCCAGCATCTAGAAGTTTCATAACCTCAGCTTTAACAACTTCCTTCATGTTGGGGTTCAGTCGTTTTTGGGCTTGCACGCATAGCTTATATTCATCTTTCATTAAAATTTTGTGGGTGCAAAATGAAGGGCTGATCCCTTTAATGTTAGAAAATTTCCAAGCTATGGCCCTTTTATGCTCTCTTAAGACTTGGAGTAATTCCTCTTTCTCTTTGGGTTGCAAGTTAGACGCAATAATTACCTGTAGTGTAGAGTTATTTCCAAGGAATGCATATTCCAAGTGATTCACCAATTTTTTAAGTTCCAGTTTGGGTAGTTCTTCAATAGAGTGTTTTTTCTTAATTTCATCGTTTACCTTAATACCCTCATACTCTGTTGGTCTTGGGGAGGGTTCATTGGAATCCAGTTCAGTTCGTATCTCAGAATTATCATCCCCCTCCTCTCATTGGGCAAGACACAATTCCAACGTGTCCTTATGTATGATTTCCTGAAAGGAATCTTGAGTAGCATGGTCAATAGAGTCAATAAAATAACATGAGTCATCCAGTTCCCTAGAAAATCTCATGGCATCATAAATTTTAAAGATAATCTCTTCGTCACCTACTCTAAGTACCAATTTACCATGACCCACATCAATAACAGCCCTAGCAATGGCTACAAATGGACGACCTAAGATTAAGGGCACTTCAACATCCTCATCCATGTCAAGCACAACAAAATCAATAGGGAATATAAATTTATCTACTTTTACAAGTACATCCTCTATAATTCCCCTAGGATATTTAACAGATCTATCAGCTATTGGCAGTTTATTTTGGAGTATGGCCGAGGACTCCTCATTAAGTTCCACTGTAGATAAGTCTTCAAACTTCCTTTTATTTTTAGAAGCTCCTTTAAAAATTTTTCATATGTAGGCATCTGCGATATAGCTTTGACAAAAGGTAAGTTAATATGCAGTTGTTTAAAAAGTTCAAGAAATTTACTGAATTGTGCATCCATGCGATCTTTTTTCAACTTTGCTGGATATGGGATTGGTGGTTTATATTCCTTTGACATTGGATTGTCATTGTTTTCGATTTTTTCCTTCTCTCCTTTCTCTCTTTTAGCTTCTTGTGGTGGCTTCTTTTCGGATTCAGCTAACACCTTTGCACTCCTCAGTGTAATTGCTTTCACATGCTCTTTTGGATTGGGTTCGGTGTTACTAGGTAAACTTCCTGGTTGTCATTCTGAAATCATCTTAGCCAACTACCCAATTTGATTCTCGAGTTCTTAGATCGACGCTTGCTGATTTTTAAGTGTAGTTTCAGTGTTCTAAAATCGGGTTTCCGCTACTGAAATAAATTTTGACATCATCTCCTCAAGGATCAACTTTTTCTCTTGCTGGTAAAGTTGTTGTTGGAAGCCTGGAGGATGTTGTGGTCTCTGTAACGCCTCGAACCCGAGACCGTTGCCGGAGTCGAACACGAGGTGTTAACGGACTTAATTCATTTATTTACACAGTTCATTTTAAAATTTCCAAACAAGCTGGCTAACTGCATCATAGTCACTTTGAAAAATCTTATCTCGAGTTCCAAAACTCGAAAACTGATTCCGTAAATTTTTTCTGAAACTAGACTCATATATCCATCTACAAATTTTTTTCTAGAATTTTTGGTCGGGCCAATTAGTACAGTTTATTAGTTAAATTCTCCCCTGTTTCAGGGTTCGACTACTCTGACCTTCAAGCATTACGACTTAGATATCTCCCTGTACAGGGATTCAATACTTATGCCATTTGTCTCTAATGAAACTAGACTCAAAAAGGAATCTGTAAATATAGATCATGGCTTCTAATTATCTCTGGTTAATTTATGGTGAATTTCCAAACTCAAAATAGGGGATCCAGAAATCGCTCTGGCCCTGTTTCACGAAAACTTAAACATCTCATAAAATACGGCTCGTATGGTCGTATCGTTTCTTTCATATGAAAATAGAATCATCAAGATTCGATTACATAATTTATTCATTATTTAATTACATTTCTACTATTTTTTTTGATTTTTCAAACTCACATCACTGCTGCTGTCAGCATCTATTTTAAGGTAAATTTCACCTATTTCATAGTTTTCCATGAATCAACTAGTCGTTTGACATACATAGCACCAAATATGATCGTGATTAACCATTCCAATGGCTAATCATTACCAAGCATTTCCATACCACTCAATAACCATATATACAAAATGATTATAATGCTATGCTCAAAATATATAAGCCATTTTCGCATGGCTATCCGAATATATACATAATCAAAAGGTACTTAATTAACAACAAAGGTCAGCCCTATACATGCCATTATCAAAGTTCAACTAAAAGAGTACCAAAAGGGCTTAGATAGTGTGGACGACTTCGACTTTGACACTCTCGAGTCCGATAGCTGACGAACAAAATCTATAAAACAGAGAATCAAAGTAACAGAATAAGCATTTTAATGCTTAGTAAGTTTAAGTAATGAAATTATTTACGACTAAAGTATAGCGTTCATACGACTAAATGAATAATTGCGTATACGCATATTCCCAAAATCATACTTACTTCACGCCTCAACCAGTATATTCATACACAGGGGATCAAACCTAACTAAGGCCGGAAGTTTGTTAATCAATTGAGCGAATACTATTTGAAAGGAATCAACTTTCCGATGCATATACGAAACATACCTAATCGTTTGGATTTTATGAGCGTATTAATTGAAATTATTACAGCAAGATCGCTCATTTCCAAACCCAAGTACCTTCGGGATTTAGCCGGATATAACAACTCGCACAAATGCCTTCGGGACTTAGCCCGGATATAGTAACTCGCACAAATGCCTTCGGGACTTAGCCCGGATATAGTAACTCGCACAAATGCCTTCGGGACTTAGCCCGGATATAGTCACTTGCACAAATGCCTTCGGATCTTAGTCCGGTTATCATCTGGATAATCATGCACATATATCAATAAATCATAACACATCTATATTTCATTTTCATTACTAGAATTCAAACACAAGACACTTATCAACCACTACCATTTTCGGCTCAATAGCCACATACAAAGGGCATGATTTTGATTTGCTTTATAACATGATCTCTATACGCATTCGACTGCCCGTCATAAGTATAAACCAATTACCTCAATATATAATTCAAGTAGAATCATTATATCACCGTTTATTTGTTATGCTTATATGTCATGACTTAATCAAATCATAAACTAAGTTCCATTACTCGAAGACTTACCTCGGATGTTGTCGAACGACTTCAGCGGCTATTCGATTACTTTTTCCTTTCCTTTATCAGATTTAGTTCCCCTTTGCTCTTGAGCTTAATTTAACAAATAAATTGATTTAATCATTTTGAACATCAAAGAGAAATTCAAGGTACTTAACCCTTATATATATATTAGACATTAGAGTCATCACACCGGTACAAAACATAGCCGCAAAAGTCTTTAGCATAAATACCTATAATAACATCCAAATCATTAATTTTGTTAACACACGCATAACACATAAAGTTAACTAAAGCTATATTCCCTTATAAGGTAGTATCCTTAATGAGCTCATACCATGACTATACCTAACCGAATTCAAGTAAAGAATTTAGTACAATCACACATATTGACTAATGTTTAATTCTAGCATGCTTTCATATCTTATATACCTCATTCGGCCCTAACCGCTCAACTTAACTTATATATACAAATTCCATCTCAAAATTAAAAGTAGCAAAAATTCAATTAGGTTACAATAATGCCCATCAATGACCGAATTACTCAATCACATCTATAACAGATTTTCTATCTTGTTCATATTAATAGCCAATATCAACATTAATGCCGAATGCTTAAGCACAACTAAACTAAAAATTTACCCAACATCATTTTAATTTGCCATTTCCTACTCTTCAAATTTACATCTATATATTAAACAAAACTTGCTAGCACACAAAATTCCTTAACCGAATGTTATAAACCTAAGCCACACATATTGTTCATTAAGACCCTTCAATGGCCACATTCGGCACCTCCCTATGAACAAACCAATTTCAACCTTCAAGAAAAAGAAAAGAAATATATGTACTAAGAGCTTCAACTACTTGGCCGAATATCAAACCTCCAAACAACCAAAACTTAATCCATGGAATGAATAGAACTTGAACTAATCACCTTATTTATGCATAAATTTTTAAGAATTTCAAAGTACTTACCTCTTCCTAAACATCAACCAAGCCGAACATGAAACAAGAGAATTCTTTTCTTCTTCCTCCCTCAAGTCACGGCAATGGAGGAGCAATGATGAAACAACTTTGGTTTCTCCTCCCACTCACCTCATGTTTTATTATTCTTAATTCATTATTTTATTTTGTAAACTAAAAATGTTAATAGAAAAATACATATTATCAATAATAGCCCATACCATGGCCGGCCACTACTTATCATAAATGGAAATTTGACATGCAAACCCATCATTTTTACAACATGCATTAATAGATCCTTATAGATTAACCTATCACATTTCAAAAGTGTCACACATAAGTCCTATTAACTAAATTCACATGCAATCGACTAAATCGAAGCTTAAAACTTTCACACATTCATATTCACATATTTTAGACAATAAATATCATATTCAAATACTTCGGTGACTCAGTTTAGCGGTCCCGAAACCACTTTCCAACTAGGGTCAATTTAGGGCTGTCACAACTCTCCCCCACTCAATAAATTTTCGTCCCCGAAAATCTTACCGGTAAATAGGTTTGGGTATCGTTCTTTCATAGAGTTCTCGGTTTCCTAAGTAGCTTCTTCGATCCCGTGTTTGAGCCATAACACCTTTACTAACGGAACCCTTTTGTTTCGCAACTCTTTCACTTCACGAGCTAGGATTCGAATCGGTTCTTCTTCATAACTCATATCGGCTTGAATTTCGACCTCAGAGGGATTTATTATGTGCGAAGGATCAGATCTGTAACGTCGAAGCATCGAAACATGAAAAACGTTGTGAATCTTCTCGAGATCAGGGGGTAAAATCAATCTATATGCCACTGGACCAACTCGGTCGGATATTTCGTACGGCCCTATGAACCTCGGACTCAGTTTGCCCTTACGGCCAAATCTGAGTATCTTTTTCCAAGGTGAAACTTTAAGAAACACTTTGTCTCCCACCTGATACTCAATATCTCTTCGTTTTAAATACGCGTACGACTTCTGACGATCTGATGCTGCCTTCAAACTTTCACGAATTATTTTTACTTTCTGCTCAGCATCTTTAATCAAATCAACTCCGAAAATTTTACTTTCACCGAGCTCGGTCCAAAACAATGGTGTACGGCATTTACGACCGTACAAAGCCTCGTAAGGTGCCATCTTAATACTTGATTGAAAACTATTGTTTTAAGCGAATTCAATCAAAGGTAAATACCGCTCCCATGTACCACTAAACTCAAGGATGCAACATCTCAACATATCCTCGAGTATCTGGATTATTCATTCGGATTGACCATCAGTCTGGGGATGGAAAGCGGTGCTAAAATGCAACTTGGTACCCAAAGCTTCTTGCAATTTCTTCCAAAATCGCGAGGTGAATCTCGGATCTCTATTCGACACAATAGAAATGGTTACCCCGTGTAATCTTACAATCTGAGAAACATACAATTCAGCTAGTTTATCCAATGAATAATCCGTACGTACGGGAATAAAATGAGTGGACTTAGTCAGTCTATCAACAACAACCCAAATCGCATCTTTCTTACTTGCCGACAATGGCAACCCAGATACAAAATCCATCGTGACTCGATCCGATTTCCATTCAGGTATCATGATCGGCTGAAGTAAACCTGTAGGCACTTAATGTTCCGCTTTCACTTGTTGACATATTAAACACTTTAAAACAAAATCGGAAATGTCTCGTTTCATACCATGCCACCAAAACTGACGTCTCAGATCGTTGTACATTTTCGTACTCCCCGGGTGAATTGACATTCGGCTACAATGAGCTTCGTTCAGAATCATCAAAATAAGTTCTGAATTTCTTGGAACACACAAACGACTTCTGAACCTCAAACAATCGTCATCGTCAATTTGAAACTCTGATTCCATATTCAAAACACATTCAGCCCGTTTTGCAACCAATTCATCATCAACTTTCTGAGCTTCATGAATTTGATGAATCAACAAGGGTTTGGCCTTTAATTCTGCTACTAACACATTGTCGAATAAAACAGACAAGTGTACATTCATCGCTCGTAGAGCAAATAGTGATTTACGACTTAAAGCATCTGCAACCACATTAGCCTTTCCCGGTTGATAGTCAATGACAAGCTCATAATCTTTTAACAACTCAAGCCAACGTCTTTGTCGCAGATTCAAGTCTCTTTGAGTCATCAAATATTTGAGATTTTTGTGATCCGAATATACATGGCACTTCTCACCAAATAAGTAATGTCGCCATATTTTCAGAGCGAATACGATGGCAGCTAGTTCGAGATCATGGGTTGGATAATTTCTCTCATGTGGCTTCAATTGTCTCGACGCATAAGCTACAACTCGACCTTCTTGCATCAATACACAACCCAACCCAAGTAAGGATGCATCACTGTAAATGACAAACTCTTTGCCTGATTCGGGCTGCACTAGTACTAAAGCTTCAGTCAAATAAGTTTTCAGTTGATCGAAACTTTTCTGACATTTTTCTGTCCATTCAAACTTAACATCTTTCTGAAGTAGTTTCGTTATTGGTGTGGCTATCATCGAGAAACCCTTTACAAACCATCTGTAGTAACCGACAAGTCCCAAAAAGCTCCAAACCTCAGTAATATTTCTCAGAGGCTTCCAGTTAAGTATGGCCGAAATTTTGCTCGAATCAACTCGAATCCCCGATGCAGATACCACATGACCCAAGAAGCTAACCTCTCTTAACTAGAACTCACACTTACTGAACTTAGCATATAACTGCTTATCCCGTAAAATCTGCAACACTAATCCCAGGTGTTTAGCATGATCGGTTTCATTTCTTGAATAGACCAAAATATCATCGATAAACACAACTACAAACCGATCCAAATACGGTCTGAAGATCCGATTCATCAAATCCATAAATACCACAGGGGCATTAGTGAGCCCAAACGGCATCACTAAAAACTCATAGTAACCGTATCTCATTCTGAAAGCAGTTTTGGGTATATCTGAGTCTCGAACTCGCAACTGATAATAACCCGATCTCAAATCTATCTTTGAAAACACTAAGGCTCCCTTTAGTTGATCGAACAAATCATCAATACGGGGTAACGAATATTTATTCTTTATTGTCACTTTATTCAGTTGACGATAGTTGATGCACAACCTCATGGTTCCGTCCTTCTTTTTCACAAACAATACTGGTGCACCCCAAGGTGAGAAACTCGGTCGAGCGAAACCTCTATCCATCAACTCTTGCAACTGAGCTTTCAATTCCTTTAATTCTGTTGTGCCATGCGATACGGAGCTATCGAAATCGGTGTAGTCCCAGGTACAAGTTCGATGCCAAACTCTACCTCCCGAACAGGTGGTAACCCCAGTAATTCTTCGGGAAAAACATCCGGATATTCACAAACCACTGGTACCGATTCAAGTTTCTTTTCTGATTCTTTATTATCAAGTATGTATGCAAGATACGCTTCACACCCCTTTCTCACATATTTTTGAGCTAACATCGAGGATATTATTATTGGCAATCCATTCAAAACAGTAGACTCAACTCAGATTATCTCATTATTCGCACACCTCAAATCAATAGTCTTACTTTTGCAATTCACAACTGCATCATGTACGGTCAACCAATCCAAACCGAGAATAACATCAAATTCATCAAACGGTAAAAGCATCAAATCGGCCGGAAAGCAGGAACCTCTGATTACTAGGGGACATTTCTTACACACTTTGTCAACCAGTACATAACGACCCAAGGGATTTGACACTCGAACTACGAACTCAGTAGACTCAACAGGTAAAGTCTTACTGGATGCTAAAGTCTCACATACATATGAATGAGTAAAACCAGGGTCAATCAATGCAATCACATTAGTATCAAAGAGAGTGAAAGTACCAGTAATAACATCTGGCGAGGAAGCATCCTCTCGTGCACGTATAGCATAAGCTCTAGCAGGAGCACGAGCCTTAGATCTGGTTGTAGCGTCTCTAGATCCTCTCTGACCGCCACTAGGATTTCCCGTATTTCTTGATGGTCTACCTCGAGCAGTAGTAGCACCCGGTTTCCCACTCTGATTTACATTCTGTTCAGACAATCTCGGGCAATCTTTAATAAAGTGGTTAGCTGATCCACACTTATAACAGGAGCGGTCATGGAATCTACAACTCCCCGAATGCCATTTACCACAATACTGGCACTCTGTCCTGTCCCGACGATCATTTCCAACACTGGCAACCGAAGTGACTGGCGTACTCACAGGGGGTCGATCGCGATCTCATCTGGAAAATCCCGAAGTGTCTTTAGATCGGCCTAAATCATCTCTAAATTTCTTCGATGACTATTGAAACGGCTTTTCCGAAGATCTCTTACGAAACTCCTTTGCTCCCATATCAGCTTTTCTTTTCTCCTTACTGAGCTCTTCGGCTTTGCAAGCTCGCTCGACAAGTACTACAAATTCTCTGATTTCTAAAATGCCAACATACAGTTTTATATCATCATTCAGTCCATCTTCGAAACGTTTACACATTACAGCTTCTGAAGAAATGCATTCTCGAGCGTACCGGCTAAGCCTTACAAACTTCTGTTCATAGTCAGTAACTGACATGGAACCTTGTTTAAGTTCAAGAAATTCTTTTCGTTTTTGATCAATGAATCTCTGGCTGATATACTTTTTCGAAACTCGGTTTGGAAAAACTCCCAAGTTACTTGCTCTTTGGGCACAACAGAAATCAACGTATTCCACCAATAGTAGGCAGAATCACGTAGCAAGGAGATAGTACACTTTAGGCTTTCGTCGGGTGTGCAAGATAGTTCATCAAGTACCCGAATAGTGTTGTCCAACCAAAATTCAGCTTGCTCTGCATCGTGGCTGTCTGTAGCTTTAAATTCAGTAGCCCCGTGTTTTCGGATTCTGTCAACTGGGGGCTTATTTAACCTTATTTGGTCAGTAACCGGAGGTATCGCAGGTGTAGGGGTTGTATTAGTCGGGAATGGGGGTTGTGGAACAGCCGTATTGGTTCGAATATACTGATTGAACCAATAATTCATCACGCTATAAAAAGCCTGTCTAGCTTCATCATTCTGATTACTAGCAATAGGTTGAGAGTCCACCGGTGCTGTCCCTTGTGCGGGAGCAGGCGCTACACTCTCAAGATCATCAGCTAGCGCTCGGTTGGGATCGAGATCCATTACTATAAGTAAACACATTTTTAACTGTCAGAAATCACCACACTATCAAATAAACACATAATGGCATGTATAGCTAGACCCGAACGTATTACGGTAGTCCTAGAATTGACCAAACCGTAGCTCTGATACCAATAAAATTGTAACGCCCCGAACCCGAGACCATTGCCAGAGTCGAACACGAGGTGTTAACGGACTTAATTCATTTTACACAGTTCATTTTAAAATTTCCAGACAAGCTGGCTAACTGCATCACAGTCACTTTAAAAATCTTATCTCGAGTTCCAAAACACAAAAACCGATTCCGTAAATTTTTTCTGAAACTAGACTCATATATCCATCTACAAATTTTTTTCTAGAATTTTTGGTCGGGCCAATTAGTACAGTTTATTAGTTAAATTCTCTCCTGTTTTAGGGTTTGACTACTCTGACCTTCATGCATTACGACTTAGATATCTCCCTGTACAGATCTTCAATACTTATGCCTTTGTCTTTAATGAAACTAGACTCAAAAAGGAATCTGTACATATAAAGCATGACTTCTAATTATCTCTGGTTAATTTATGGTGAATTTCCAAAGTCAGAACAGGGGATCCAGAAATCACTCTGGCCCTGTTTCACGAAAACTTAAACATCTCATAAAATAAGGCTCGTATGGTCGTACTGTTTCTTTCATATGAAAATAGACTCATCAAGATTCGATTACATAATTTATTCATTATTTAATTACATTTCTACTATTTTTTTTGATTTTTCAAACTCACATCACTGCTGCTGTCAGCATCTATTTTAAGGTAAATTTCACCTATTTCATAGTTTTCCATGAATCAACTAGTCGTTTGACATACATACATAGCACCAAATATGATCGTGATTAACCATTCCAATGGCTAATCATTACCAAGCATTTCCATACCACTCAATAACCATATATACAAAATGATTATAATGCTATGCTCAAAATATATAAGCCATTTTCGCATGGCTATCTGAATATATACATAATCAAAAGGTACCTAATTAACAACAAAGGTCAGCCCGGATATAGTAACTCGCACAAATGCCTTCGGGACTTAGCCCGGATATAGTCACTAGCACAAATGCCTTCAGATCTTAGTCCGATTATCATCTGAATAATCATGCACATATATCAATAAATCATAACACATCTATATTTCATTTTCATTACTAGAATTCAAACACAAGACACTTATCAACCATTACCATTTTCGGCTTAATAGCCACATACAAAGGGCATGATTTTGATTTGCTTTATAACATGATCTCTATACGCATTCGGCTGCCCGTCATAAGTATAAACCAATTACCTCAATATATAATTCAAGTAGAATCATTATATCACCGTTTATTTGTTATGCTTATATGTCATGACTTAATCAAATCATAAACTAAGTTCCATTACTCGAAGACTTACCTTGGATGTTGTCGAACGACTTCAGCGGCTATTCGATTACTTTTTCCTTTCCTTTATCAGATTTAGTTCCCCTTTGCTCTTGAGCTTAATTTAACAAATAAATTGATTTAATCATTTTGAACATCAAAGAGAAATTCAAGGTAGTTAACCCTTATATATATATATTAGACATTAGAGTCATCACACCGGTACAAAACATAGCCGCAAAAGTCTTTAGCATAAATACCTATAATAACATCCAAATCATTAATTTTGTTAACACACGCATAACACATAAAGTTAACTAAAGCTATATTCCCTTATAAGGTAGTATCCTTAATGAGCTCATACCATGACTATACCTAACCGAATTCAAGTAAAGAATTTAGTACAATCACACATATTGACTAATGTTTAATTCTAGCATGCTTTCATATCTTATATACCTCATTCGGCCCTAACCGCTCAACTTAACTTATATATACAAATTCCATCTCGAAATTAAAAGTAGCAAAAATTCAATTAGGTTACAATAATGCCCATCAATGACCGAATTACTCAATCACATCTATAACCGATTTTCTATCTTGTTCATATTAATAGCCAATATCAACATTAATGTCGAATGCTTAAGCACAACTAAACTAAAAATTTACCCAACATCATTTTAATTTGCCATTTCCTACTCTTCAAATTATCAATTACAAGGTGATTTACATCTATATATTAAACCAAACTTGCTAGCACACAAAATTCCTTAACCGAATGTTATAAACCCAAGCCACACATATTGTTCATTAAGACCCTTCAATGGCCACATTCGGCACCTCCCTATGAACAAACCAATTTCAACCTTCAAGAAAAAAAAAAGAAATATATGTACTAAGAGCTTCAACTACTTGGCCGAATATCAAACCTCCAAACAACCAAAACTTAATCCATGGAATGAATAGAACTTGAACTAATCACCTTATTTATGCATAAATTTTTAAGAATTTCAAAGTACTTACCTCTTCCTAAACATCAACCAAGCCGAACTGAAACAAGAGAATTCTTTTCTTCTTCCTCCCTCAAGTCACGGCAATGGAGGAGTAAGGATGAAACAACTTTGGTTTCTCCTCCCACTCACCTCATGTTTTATTATTCTTAATTCATTATTTTATTTTGTAAACTAAAAATGTTAATAGAAAAATACATATTCATATTATCAATAATAGCCCATACCATGGCCGGCCACTACTTATCATAAATGGAAATTTGACATGCAAACCCATCATTTTTACAACATGCATTAATAGATCCTTATAGATTAACCTATCACATTTCAAAAGTGTCACACATAAGTCCTATTAACTAAATTCACATGCAATCGACTAAATCGAAGCTTAAAACTTTCACACATTCATATTCACATATTTTAGACAATAAATATCATATTCAAATACTTTGGTGACTCAGTTTAGCGGTCCCGAAACCACTTTCCGACTAGGGTCAATTTAGGGCTGTCACAGTCTCTGATTTCCTTGGCTTCCCCATGAGAAATTTGGGTGGTTCCTCCAACCTGCATTGTAAGTGTTATTATAAGGATTATTTTGAGGTCAAAGATTATTACCCATAAAATTTAGTTGTTCGTGTTCCATGTTGTGGCCATAAGATAGGTATTCTGAATTGCTCGTTCCACCTCCATTTGTATTGCATTGCATTACTGGGTGAACCTGTGAAGAGCTAAGTAAACTATCAATTTTTTGATTCAAAAGTTTTTCCTATTAGAGAGCATGGTAACCGAATCGGCATTAAAAACGCCGGCTGCTTTTGTTGGCTTTGTCCTTATAACTTGCCATTGATAATTATTCAGTGACATCTCTACTATAAATTCATAAGCCTCCTCAGGTGTCTTATTTTTGACAGTCCGACCAGCAGCTGCGTCAATCATCTGTCTAGTCGAAGGATTCAGGCCATTGTGAAATGTTTGAACTTGCAACCATAAGGGTAGCCCATGGTGAGGGCACTTTCTCAAGAGGTCCTTGTATCTCTTGAATGCATATAGAGTGTTTCTAGATCCATCTGCACAAAAGAAGAGATATCATTCCTTAATTTGGCTGTTTTAGACGGAAAAAAATATTTAAGTAAAAACTTTTCGATCATTTGTTCCCAAGTAGTGATTGACCCTCGTGGTACCGAGTTCAACCACTGTTTAGCTTTGTTCCTCAAAGAAAAGGGAAACAACCGAAGGCAAATGGGATCATCAGAAAAGCCATTGATTTTAAAAGTGTTGCAAAACTCTAGAAAATTCGCCAAGTGATTGTTTGGATCATCATCCTACAGACCATCAAACTGAACAAACTATTGTATCATTTGAATTGTGTTAGGTTTCAGTTCAAAATTATTTGTAGCAATAGCAAGTCTAACTATATTTGACTTAGTTCCTGTTAAAGTAGGTTTAGCATAATCATACATAGTGCGTGGAGCAGGATTCTAATTTACTAGATTAGCAGCAATTGTAGGAGGCAGCAGATTTTCTTAATTTTTAGCCATATCCTCGGTTGTGGTGGAAATATCTTCCTCTTGCTCTTTCTTTGTGTATCTTAGGCTTCGCCTTATTTCTATTCAGTTTCTATGAGCTATGTGATCGATCTCACTATCAAAAAGTAATGGTATTTCGGTAATTTTAGAAATTGAGGGTATTTTGGTAATTTCACAAACCAGTGGTATTTCGGTAATTTTACAAACTGGGGATATTTTGGTAATTTTACAAACTAGGGGTATTTTGGTAATTTTACAAACTAGGGGTATTTCAATAATTTCACAATCGAGGGTAAAACGGTAATTTTGTAAACTGAGGGTAAAATGGTAATTTTGTAAATTGAGGGTAAAACAGTAATTCTGTAAATCGAGGGTAAAATGGTAATTCTATAAATCGAGGGTAAAACGATAATTTTGTAAATCGAGGGTGAAACGGTAATTCTATAAATCGAGGGTAAAATGGTAATTCTATAAATCGAGGGCATTTCAGTATTTTGGTAAACTAAAGTATTCTAAACAGGGATAACAATACGAATGGGCTTAAAGCCTATTCTCGGCCCAAATTGGCCCACACGCTCGTGTTGCCCTTTTAGCCCAAATCTAGCCACAAATATGAGATTCACCTAGCCTATTCCAATATTTAATACACAATCAAACAACTTATCCAATTGGACCCGTAGGCCCATTAGGCCCACATGACCCCTTTCGGCCCATCGCGGCCCGAATTAGCCATCCTACAGCTAGAGTAGCGAGAAAATACACACCTGATAGGAGACTGGAGTTAATCCACGCTCCGAGCACTCTTAGCCGACGCCCAACCCAAACGAGCATGCCATACAGTGAAAGGGATCAGCCAAGAAAAGGTACTTTTACTCTCCTCATGGTTCCCTCTATTTAAAGCCAGCTTCGCAACCACTCTTATGTTAGCTTCCCGATGCGGGATCCCTCCAACATCAGAGTTTAAATTCAACACCAACTCTTGCCGCCCCCTGTTAGCAAAATAAATGCTCCTTGCTTGCCATGGGATTCGAACCCATGCCTCCCCTCAGATGCTCCACACGCTACTTGCCACTAAGCCACAAGGCTTTTTGTGTCATATTTTATCCCCAATTAATTATAAGGTCTAAAGGCCAAAGTCCAGGTTCCCTTAAAAAAACCAAAATGAATTGCAAGAGCCAAGGCTTGAACCCAGGCTCCCATACAACCTTAATGATGCCACAACCACTAGACTACAAGCTTTCTTATGTCATTTATTTAACACAATAATTTAAAAACCCTCATCCAAGCATCCAGGTTTTTTTTCACTTAATACCAAAATTTTTGCTAAAGCCTAAGTTTGATCCCGAGATTTCTCTAACACTTCTCAGGGCCATTAACCACCAAAGCAGACATTTAATTGTGTTATTTCATTGCATAATTAAATACCTATATACAACTTCCATACGGACCCGCACTCAAGTCCCAATACTTCTAGGCCCAAATTCGGGGTGTTACACTCTAGTTTCTATTGTGCCAAGGGGAAATGTTACATAGGAGTTTTCCCAAATAGAATTCAAAAAGAAGTATATTAGCTGGAGATTTCTGGATCAAAAAGAAATTTCTAGAGCTTAAACAAGGAAATATGATTATACCTTGTACAAACGATAATTCGTTAGATTGAGTAAGTATACCAGAGAATGGGTTCCAACTGAGGCTGATATGTGTAAACATGTTGAAGAATGGTTAAACGAATCAATCGGCTTTCTTTGAGTAATTCCTTGCCTTGTACTCCGTGTGTGTCCCCTATAATCCTCCTCTAGTGTGCTTAAATAGGCTTTAGAATGACTAAAAGCCTTTAAGAGTGGCCTTTTCAGAATAGGACTAAACTTGGGCTCGACAGGGATACGCTCGTGTGCGATTTCTCCAATCAGTGTTCAAGGCTATTAAATAGACACGGGCGTGTGGTCTACCCATGAAAGTCGTGCTCGATTTTGCTAAATAGTACATGAATTATCATATACACCAATTGAGTGTCTAAAATGTGGCGTATCATTATTAAGAGATTTGACTTATCAGTGGTGGAATACTCTGGTTGCTGTTGTGCCAAGGGAAAACGTTACATGGGAGTTTTCCCAAATAGAATTCATAAAGAAGTATATTAGCCAGAGATTTTTGTATCAAAAAGAAATTTCTAGAGCTTAAACAAAGAAATATGATTATATCTTAGTACAAACGATAAGTCGTTAGATTGAGTAAGTATACCAGAGAATAGGTTTCGACTGAGGCTGATATATGTAAATGTGTTGAAGAATGGTTAAACGAAGACATCAAGTTATTGATTGGAATTCTTGAATTAAGGGAATTTGTAGTACAGGTTAATCGAGTACACAAAGTCGAGGAATTAAGTAAAGAAAAAAACAAGCGAAGACAGAAGCCTGAATTTCTAGTAAAAGATTTATGGGCAAATCACAATCATCTACTTCAAAGAAATCAAAGAAATACCATGATCATTTTACCGCATCTATGGGATATTTCGAAAAAGAACAAAGTTCTCAACGCTCTAGCCTGAGATCTTCGTCTCCATCTATAACGAGTGTTAGAAGTGTTGGTAACTCCAAACCTAGATGTAAACATTGCAATAAATTTCATTTTGGGGAGTGTTGTATGAGAAGCGGAGCTTGCTATAAATGTGGTTCTTTTGACCACTATCTTAAAGATTGTCCAGAGAGGATTGAAAAAGATACTGATTAGACTTCGAAGCCAACTAATTTTGGTTTAAGAGGTAGACCACCCCATCACTCTGGCAATGTCAGTGGTAGTTGAGGTGCTACAAAAGATTCAACAGTTAAGTCTGAAGCACAAGCACCTGTAAGGACATATGCTACTTGTGCAAGAGAAAATGCCTCTGTAACAAACGTCATTACTGGTACATTTTCTCTTCTTGATACTGATATTACTGCTTTGGTTGATCCTGGTGCAACATATTCATACATATGCACGAATTTAGTGTCTGTTAAAAATTTATCTATTGAGTCCACTAAGTTCGTGGTTAAAGTCTTAAACCCCCTGGGGTAGTTTGTGATGGTAGATAAAATATGTAAAAACTATTCGTTAATGGTAAAGGGTTATTGTGTCTCGTCTGATTTGATGTTGCTGCCCTTTCATGAATTTGATATAATTTTGGGAATGGACTGGCTAACTCAACATGATGCGGTGGTGAATTACTTCATGTTGAATCTAATAAACTGGATGGGTTATCTAATGTAATTTTAGCTATATCAGCACAGAAATATGTCAGAATAGGGTATGATGCTTTTCTTGCATATGTATTGGACAATAAAGTATCTGAATTAAAGGTTATGTCAATGTCAATTGTTTTTGAGTTTCCTGATATGTTTCGAAAAGAATTACCTGGATTACCACCAGTCAGAGAAATGGAATTTCTATAGATATTATTCTAAGAACAACTCCTATATCTATAGAACCTTATCGAATGGCTCCAACAGAGTTAAAAGAGTTGAAAGTATAATCGCAAGAATTGACAGATAGGAGCTTTGCTTGACCTAGTCATTCACTTTGGGGTGCACTGGTTCTATTTGTTAAGAAGAAAGATGGATCATTGAGGTTGTGTATTAATTACACGCAACTCAACAAGGTTACAATCAATAACAAGTATCCATTTCCTCTAATTGATAACCTGTATGATCAACTGAAAGGTGCCACTATTTTTTCTAAAATAGATCTCCGTTCTGAATGCTATCAGTTGTGAGTGAAAGAATCATATGTACTGAAGAAAGATTTTAGAACCAAGTATAGGCACTATGAGTTTCATGTGATGTTGTTTGGCCTGACTAATGCACTTGTAGTATTCATGGATTTAATGAATAGAATTTTTAGACCGTATCTAGACAGGTTTGTGGTGGTGTTTATTGAAGATATTTTGGTATATTCCCGAGATGAAAATGAGCATACTGATCATTTGATAATTGTGCTTCAAACCTTGTGTGAGAAACAATTGTATTCCATATTCAGTAAGTGTGAATTTTGGCTTCGGGAAGTCAGTTTCCTTGGGCATATAATGTCTACAGAAGGTATCGGGGTAGAACCGAGTAAAATCTCAGCTATTATTAATCGGAAACCACCGAAAAATGTGTCTGAAGTCAAAAGTTTTCTGGGAGTATCAAAGGTTTGTAAAAGGGTTTTCGATGATAGCTTCTCCGATGACTCATTCGTTACAAAAGGATGTGAAATTTGACTAGTCTGATAAATGTTAGCAGAGTTTTGACAAATTGAAACTTTGATGACTAAAGCACCAATACTACTTCAGAATGAATCGTGTAAAGAATTTGTAATTTACAGTGATGCATCATTAAATGGTTTAGGCTGTGTTTTGATGCAAGAAGGAAATGTAATTGCCTATGCCTCTAGATAGCTAAAGCCGCATAACAATAAGGAAATGTAATTTACAGTGATGCATCATTAATTGGTTTAGGCTGTGTTTTCAGGATATCTGTACCGAAGATTTTGTATGAAGCTTACAATAGCATAATGTCTATTTATCCTGATAGTAACAAGATGTACAATGATTTGAAAAGGATGTATTGGTGGCTAGGAATGAAACGAGATATTTCTAAATTTGTATCCAAATTTTGATATGCCAACAAGTAAAAGCTGAACACCAAGTACCTTCAGGATTATTATAGCCAGTTACTATACCGGAGTGGAAATGGGAAAGAATAACTATGGATTTTGTATCGGGCTTACTCTTATCTCTGAAAAAGAAAGATGCTATTTGGGTAATCGTTGACCATCTAACAAAGTTTGCACAATTTATTCTGGTATGTATGGATTTCTCCTTAGATAAATTGGTTGAATTATATGTTTTTGAGATTGTCAGACTGCATGGAGTACCGATCTCCATTATCTCCGATAGAGATCCTCGGTTTACATCTCGATTTTGGAACAAGTTTCAAGAAGCTCTAGGTACACAATTAGATCTTAGTATTACATTTCATCCTCAAATAGACGGTTAATTAGAATATGTAATAAAAAATTTAAAAGATATGCTTCGGTCTTGTGTGTTAGAATTCGAAGGTAATTGAGAAAAGTACTTGCCTTTGGTTGAATTTGCATACAATAATAGTTAGCAGTCCAGCATTAAAATGGCATTGTATGAGGCTCTGTATGGTCCTAAATGTAGAACTCCATTGTATTGGATAGAGCTTAGTGAGAAAAAGATACACAGAGTTGACTTAGTCCGTGAAACAGAAGAAAAGGTAAATGTGATTCAAGATAGTTTAAAAGCAGCCTCTAATCATCAAAAGTCTTATACTGATCTTAAATGAGAAGAAATAGAATTTCAGGTCGGTGACAAGGTATTCTTAAACGTATCACCTTGGAAGAAAGTTCTCCAGGTTGGCCGTAAAGGAAAATTGAGTCCACGGTTCATCGAAACGTATGAGATTACAGAAAGAATCAAACCTGTTGCATATCGATTGGCATTACCACCAGAGGTTGATAGAATTCATAATTTTTTTCACGTGTCCATGTTACAACGGTATCGGTTAGATCCTTCACATGCTATATCTCCGATAGAAGTAGAAATTTAGCCAGATATGACTTAAAATGAAGAACTGATTAAAATCTTGGCACGAGAGACAAAAGAATTAAGAAATAAAACGTAGCTTTAGTAAAATTTCTATGGAAACGACATAGGATTGAAGAAGTTACCTGGGAACCGAAGGATACCATGAGAAAGCAATACTCAAACCTTTTTACTAGTAAAATTTTTGAGGAGGAAAATTTTTAAGGGGGGACAGCTGTAACAACATTTTTAGTGAAATCAGAATAGTGGTTTCGGGACCACAAATTCAAGTCAGAAATAAAAATTATTTTAAAATTATTGCATGGTTTGCATTATGATAGGAATGTTATATGAAAATTCTGATAAGAAAATTTTACCGATTATGTGTTTAATTATGTAAAGGACCAAATTGCATAAAATGCAAAAGTTGAGTTCTAGTATCTATAAGTACCAAATAGCTATGGAATTCAAAACTTGAGGTCCTTATATGGCAATTAGACCATTAAATGGAGTTAGTAGATATTTTTAATGAATCATCCATGGAAAATTAGAAAAAAGAAAATGACTAAATTGGAAAGTGGAAAAAGTAAAAGATGATAATTAAATTAAATAGAAAATATCATCTTATTTTCATCTTCTTCCCCAAATTAAAACATGGAAACCCTAGGAAAGAGAAAAACATTCAAGCAAGCTTTCTTGGCTTAATTAGGTAAGCATTCTTGTCTCGTTTTTAGTAATTTTTATATTTTCAAGTTCAGAATAGCTTAATCTATCTATTTTAGGGATTAATTTGTAAAGATATCAACGTATAGAAATTTTGCCATGGTTGTAAATGCTTAAATTTTGAAATTTATGGTAGAAAATGAATGGTTGTTGATAGATAAAAAACTTTTACAAACAGAATTTTGATGAAATTATGATTTAGGGACTAAATTGAAAAAATGGAAAAACCATGGAAAAATTTTGATTTTTGTGAAATTCATCGGGTGTTATTGTAACATATAAAATTTGGATTGGCTTGAAATAAGGATTAAATTGCATGAATTTCATTTTTCGAGCTTAGGACCGAAATTTTCATTTATGAAAAGTAAAGGGGCAAAATGGCCATTTTGCGTAAGATGTGCATTGAATTCAATTGTAACAACCCGGTTTAGATCCTAGTCAGAATAGTGGTTTCGGGAACACAAATCTAAGTCAGAAAAATATTTTAATATTATTTTCTACGTTTACAGTATGTGTTTAAGCATGACTGAAAGTTTCGTGTGGAAATTTTATTGATTGTGTGCTTAATTTGATAAAATGACCTAATCGCGTAAAATATAAAAGTGCTGAATTGCTATGTCTTATTAAAGGAGAGGTCATTATGATCCAATTAGACCATTGATATGGTTAATGGACATTAACGACCTTAATATATGTGATTTTATAATGAAAATGAAAAGGTTAAAAAAATAAATGGCTTCATAATGTAAATTAAAATAAAACAAAAGCATGAAAATTGGCCATTATCATTCATGCTTGCCAAAAATCAAAGAAAAAGAAAAAGAAAAACACAACTAGGTTTGGCACTTGTAATTATTGATTAAGGTATGTATTTTGCTCGGTTTTTAATAATTTCTATGTTTTTGCGATCGCTGCTTTGTGTTCTATAAAGCCCATGTTTCAATTTCTGATTTTGATGATGATTTGGAATTATTCCATTGTTGTTTTTGTGAGTTTTGAAATGCTAATTGATGGAAGATGGAAGTTATGTGTTTGGTTAGTATATTTTGTCTTTGAATTTTTGATGAATTTGAGTAATTTGGGCTAAATTATACAAATGAGATTTTGAGAGACTAAAATATTAAATAAATGAAACATATGGGCTTATATGAAGACTATGTATATTCGGCTAGGCATGATTGCAAAGAAATTTTGTGTATTTGTGATTTTGTGAATTAGGGACTAAATTGTTAAAATGTGAATATGTGAGGACTAATTTGTAAAATGCCCTACATATGTTTAAGGATTAAATTGAATGATTTTTTGAATAAAAGGCTAAATTTTGAATACATATAGATAAAGAAAAGAGGAATTCGGATTTAGATCGAGGGAAATCGAAGATTATCGAGTAAACAATCCGAATCGTCAAATCCGAGTACGAGGTAAGTTCGTACATGATAAATGATGTTATAGTTATGTTTTAATGCTTTGATAATGCATAAATTGTATAATATTTGATTACGGTTTGAGTATGATGATAACCAACTATGTTCGGCACTAAATGTGTGGTTCGAAATAGCTTCAGCAACAAATAGCACTAAGTATACGAGCTGCAACAGCTTCGGCTATATGAGGCACTAAGTATGCGATACCGAGATATCTTCGGTTTTTTGAAATGGCTCTAAGTGTGCGAGATTGTTACTGTAACACCCCAAACCCGGCCTAGACATTATAGCCGAATATGGCTATGTTACATTGAAGTGCTTTTCGTGAAGTGTGAAATCGTTTGAAATGCCCAATGTTTATTTAGCCTCTTTGTGTAAACTAGAAAATGATTTTAAAATTTGCGCCACTATCAAAAAGTATTCACTATAAAACTTATTAATTCAAAAATCTCATTTATTGCTGAAGCTTTTGAAACGGTTTTGCATATTCGTGGTATTTTGGTAAATCATGCATATCTTTTGAAAACTCGCATCCTACTACTAGCAGATATAAATCAAAAATAAATAAACCCCCAAAATTAAAAAATTATAGAGGCCTTATTACATAATGAAACCGAAAATAAAGTCTTAATTATAATATTAAAAGAAACTTCATCGAATGGCCACCTCTGAGTCCTCCATCGCCTCGATCCGTCGAAGCCTGGGGATTTCCTGCACAGTTAACAGATGGGTGAGTTTGCGACAACTTGGTGTGTGAAATCCCATAAAAGCATACAATTAGAGTAAACACAATTTGGGCCTAAACCCTCAGTTTCAGTTAGGGCCTTAGCCCCTCTTTTAGTAGTAGTAATAGTTGGGCCTAAGCCCATTACAATATCAGTGGCAATCTAGGCCTTAGCCCATTTTAGTATAGTATGCAAACATAGAATCCTACCAAATCCATCCTCCACACACCATCTTTGTACGAGCCCTACACACCATGTGAGGATAAAATCGACCCACCCAACCCTACACACCAAGTCGTATCAGTTATGGCACTAAAATAGTTTTTACAGCAGAGCTACCAGTAATAGGATTATAGCCTTTTACTACACTTCCTCCAAAATCATATATCCTACCCCATGCAATGCAACATGATATGAATGTACATACAGTAAAAATGGCATGCTTAAATAGCCATACATCACATAGGGGTAAAATAATCATCTTACAAAAAATAAGGGTCCAGGTACACTTACCGGCCTAACAGTAGGTCAACAGTCGTCTTGGGCGACCCGTGCAACCTTAATAGTCATTCGATGGCATTGGGCCCATGGCCCATATTGCGGGCCCATATGGGCCCACACGCTCGTATAGCCCACATAGCCTAAATTGGCCTTAGCCGTGTGGTTTACACATCCTAGCCCAATAGTAACCACACTTTTATGTGATTGATTCCCTGTGGGGCCTATAGGCCCATTAGGCCAACATGGCCCCGTTCGGGGCAAAATGGCCCAGTATCGTTTTGGCCCATGAAGACGCTCATGGCTATCTCGTCGACCACACGGCCTGCCACATGGGTGCCCACATGCCCATGTGGTGTCGTCAACCCACTTTTCTGGCTTGTCAGCCTTTCAGCTTTTCAGCCTTTCAACCTTCGTAGTTTCACATCCAATGGCAGTGTTACGCACACCTGTTATGGGTCTGTAACCGAAACGCTTCTGATAGCAACATACATATGATTAAAAACAATCCCTCATTAGCCTAAAACCATCGTTAATACATACCACAATATCAAAAAGGATTCGTTCGATCCATTGTCACTTACCAAACCAACAATCGCAGATCCTTACTGATTTAACACCCACGTACCACTCCAAAACTTTGACCTTCATAAGAAACATTCGATTGATACATAAGTATTTAAAGTCCAATAAAAACACATCTCATTTAAAGCGCTTACCCTAAAAGTGAATAGACTGCTTGTAATAAGAAGAATAATCGGCCTCAACTTCCACAATAGAATCCACACTCCTAGCAAGATTAGACAAATCATAAGATGTTTAGACGAAAAAGTATACATTTGGCCCCAAAGAGAAAGAGCAGAGAAAGTCGAAACTTAGAAGTAGAGCTAACGAAGATTCAGCTAGAAAAGTAATAATGAAACGGTTGTACTTACCCTTACCAATAACTCAAATGACTTTTGGCAATAGTCAATTAAGGAGATTTGGCTCAAGCAAGAAGAATAGAAAGATTTGAGAGAGGGAAGAAAAAATGTATTCAATCAAAGAGGTTATGAATTGAGTCAGGGAGAAGAAGGAGAGATTCAATCAAGACTAAGGCTAAAAACCGAAAGGGTCAGAGAGAGAAAAGAAAGGAGGTTATTCGGCTACAAAACGTATAAAGGGAAAACAATTGTCAAAGAGTAGAAAGAGAAGAACAGCAATCGAGATAGTCCCAAAATGAAAGTACTCGAAAGCACTAGCTAGAAACAACCAATACCGAAAGACTTCCTAGCACAAATCGGCTTTAGAAAAAAAAAGTAAACAAAACCACTATTTGGCGAAATCCTAAAATGAAATGACCAATTACCAATACATAGCTGAATTTTACCCAAAAGAACTCCCCAATTTTGTTTAGCCTTCCACACACTAAACACCTCCCCCAACATCCCTACACAAGAAAAAAACTAAGTGCCAGAGTTCAAACCCGGCAAGACTCTTCTCCAAATTTAAAATTACTTGATTTTCTCCTAAATTTCCTCCCATCCATCTCTTCAAATTTGGCTAACAATAACCCCATTCAAATCTATTAAAACTCTTTGTGTTTTAGTCAAACACAACTTCCTTCCAAGGCCACTAGCAAAAATAATCTCCATTTGCACAAGCAGTGATTTGAACCTCAGGCCACTAGCACACTCCACACGCCACTATCCACTAGACCAGTAGACTCATTTTGTCATGCTTTTACTAAAATAAACTTATAACACTACTAGCCAAAGATAGAGGTTTTATCCTTAAAAAGCAAAATTTTGTGGAAGGCTAGGCTTAAATCTGTGACTTCCCAGACACTTCCCAGAACACTCAGAACATTTAACCACTAAAGTAGATGCACAGTTGTGTAACTTTCTTGCACAACTAAATATTTATGTGCAGTCTCCTAACTGTACCCACACTCAAGACCTAATACTTCTAGGCCCAAACTTTAGGCCGTTATAATTCACCCCTCCTTAAAGAAATTTCGTCCCTGAAATTTCCAACTATCAGATCCATCGAAAAAACACAGACTACACTACTACGCTCTCACTGCGCCCTCTAAATCCAAAACACAACCACATTTTGCCCGAGGTTTGAAGTAGAGTAATGTCATATAGAAATGCATAGACCCAACATCAATCAGTGCAGAGTAAGGTACATTATGGATGAAGAACGTACCCGCATCAGCATTTGGGGTGTCTCCATTCTCTCGGCGACATGTAGTAAACTAGTGTTGGTTGCCATGCCTCAATATAACCATCACCACTGCCCTCTACTCCATGACCAGAGCCCAAACCATTTTCACCCTTGGCCTAAACACGGCCTCTCAGTGGCTACTGAATAGTATCCGTACTAGTAGCTTGCATCTGATCGGGCCTCTGTGGACAATCTCTGATATGGTGCTCCAAAGATCCTCACCTAAGACATGCCCCAATCCTTCACCAGCACTTGTCTTGATGACACCTCCCACAATCAGCATAGGGCTACAGTCAAGTAACAGCAATAGGGGCTTCAACTCTAATCATCCCATCAACTCTGGGCTTTTTCTTAGGCCTCATTAATGAACTCGAGGGCTCTGAATCCCTCTTGTTCCTACCCCTTTCCTTTTCGCAGTTCTGGTGCTCAGCGCGCTTCACATCCTCGACGATCATCACCTTTTCCACCAAAGCAGCAAAATCTCACTCCATCTGTGGAGCTTTTAAAACCCGCAGACTATCTTTGAGGCCGTCTTCAAAAAAAACGCAATGCTCATATTCAGTTGCCACCATCCCCCGTGCATAGAGGCTAAGTCACAAAAATTCAGCTTCATACTCGGCCACTGTCTTATCTCCTTGAGTTAAATTTAGAAATTCCCTCCTACAGGCATCTACATAGCTGGCACCCATATATTTAGCCTGGAAAGTAGTCTTGAAAAACTCCTAGGTCAAACGATCGGTTTGAGCGCCCTCTTTGACAATAAGCAACCACTAGTAAGCCTCGTCTCTCAACAGTGATACTGTACCTTTTATTTTCTGTTCAGGGGTGCAGTCAAGGTCTTCCATGATCCCTTCTATGGAATCGATCCAATATTCAGTCACACTAGGGGCCACTCTAGCAATACCTCTAAAAATCTTAGCCCCATTAGACCTGATTCATTCGGTAACTGACCCATAGCCCACAGTGCCAGTACTAGGCCCAGCGACCCTTTCCAGAATCCTCAACATCACTTGAGACAGTGCGTCGTCCCTAACCACTCGATTTTGAAACCCCATCCCAATTGATTTATTCATTTGACTTGATTCGTGTATATCCCTAATTTATATTATTATCTCTCTCGACACTAACTATGTCTAACCCCAGGTTGATCAATTGAAATCTCTTTCTAATTAACTCCCTAGTGTTGCATTAACTCGATCTATGGATTCCCTTTGTAATATCCCGAATTAGGGTCTAATCAGAATAGTGGTTTCATTACCATAAATTTGAGATAGAAATAATTATTTTATAATTATTTTGATGTTTATGATATTATTTCATGATTGTGTGAAAATTTCATGATGAAATACTATGCCTAAAGTGCTTAAATTGAAGTTAGGGACTAAATCAAATAATTTTACGAATTATGAATTTATACTAGGAGTTTTTAGTATGAAATTGTTTTGGAATATTAATGACGAGGTCTTAAATAGAAATTTTACGAATTTCTAAGTCTATGGACAAAAATTGGACATGGATGGAATTTTTGGAAAGTTTAGTAGGAAGGGCATTTTGGTCATTTAGTTATTAAAATGAATTAAAAACAAAATTAAAAGCCAATTTTTATCCATCTTCTTCATTAGGCCGAAATTTCAAGGGTTCCCCATAGTTAGGGTTTGTTTCAAGCTTCCAAGCTCCATAGTAAATGATTCCAAGCCTCGTTTTTAATGTTCTTTACGTTTTTGGAATCCTGGTAGCTCAATTAAGCTTATGCTAGCAATAATTCAACCTAGGGTTCATATTTGGAAAAATACCCATAGGTGAAATTTGTGTATTTTGGTGTTTTATGATAGAATACGATGTTTTAAATTATTTTAGACAACTTGTACTACTCGGTTTTAAGCGAAAACGAGTAAAAGCGCTTAATGAGTAAAAATACCTAATAGTCATAAGTACATGTTAGAGTGTGAATTTGATGTTACCATAGAAGGGAAAAATGATCAGCATGTCATAAAACATAAGCATAAGGGATGAAGTTTAATTCCCGAGCTTAGGGGCAAAAGTGTAATTATGCAAAAGTTTAGGGGCAAAAATATAATTTTGCCAAAGTTCGTATTAAATGCTGTTTTGATGAATATATGTATTAAATAAGATTAAGTTGGCATTATAGATCAAGAGAAATGATATTCAAGTCGCGATCGAGGGAAAAACAAAGTTTACGAAGAATAGGCTCGATTGCTAAAAATTTTATACCGAGGTAAGTTCATGTGTAAATGTAGTAACATAATTTTCATTTTCAGCAATTTAATGTTGTTTATATGATATGATGCTGATTATTATCATGAAATATTATGCTTTGTGGTTATTGTTAAATAATATGTAATTATATGAATTACTTGATGAGTATGAACTATCACCAAAGTATCGATTTCGATATTCCATGGAAGACGGCAAAGATGTGTGATCGAGGAAAATGCCCGTTTGAACCTTGAGAATAGATTAGAATACAAGTGACATGTCACTAGGATGGTTGAGTTCTGAACTCATTGAGTTGAGTCTAAGTTCGTGAGATGTAACTAGGCATCCGAGCTCGTTGAGTTGAGTCTGAGTTCACTTATGGATGCGAACGCCCGAGCTCGTTGAGTTGAGTCCTAGTTCACTTATGGGCGGGTTACGTGGTAGCTTGGCTATATGGCTATTGAGTTTGTCTAGCTGCGGGTATGGCTCTTATGTTCATGAGATCCGTGTATTTGAATTATATTCTGATGTGTTCAACGGGTGAATCTTACGTGAATAAGAAGAAGGCATAAAACGAAGGTGACATGTTGGTAAGTGTGGTAAATGAGAAAATTTGTCAGGTATGTGCTTAAACCTTCGGGTTGAAAACTTGGTATGATGAAATCGTAGAAAGATATTAAATGTAAATGAAACATGAATGTCTTGGTGTTGTTTATGCAAATGATGTTTTGTGTGAGATTGTGTGATTATGTTACTTGCTATTTGCATGTGAACTTACTAAGCATTTGTGCTTACTCCCTCCTTTTTTTTTCATTGTAGTTTTGACAAGTCGGCTTGAGAATCGGGATAGGTCGAAGACTCGTTCACATTATCCGAAGGCTTAAATTGGTAAAATGGCTTGTGTATTTTGAATGTGGCATGTATGGCAAAACACTCACTTTGTGTAATTGATCTTATGATATGGCTATGGTTTGGTAAGAAAAGGGTTTGTAAATGATTATCCATTGGAATGGCCAATCTAAGTCATATTTGATGTTATGTATGTTTAAAATGCTAGTTAGTCCATGAAAATCCTTAGTAAAGTGAAATTTGCCATAAAACAGAATCTGACAGTAGCAGTGATGTAAATTTGAAAAATCACTAAAAATAGTAGAAATGGAATTAAATGATGAGCAAGTTATGAAATTGAAGCCTAATTAGTCTATTTTTATATGGATTGAACAAAACAGGTATATAAATTATATTTTATGAGATATTTGAATTTTTGTTAAATAGGGCCAGACTGATTTCTAGATCCCCTGTTCTGACTTTAAAAATTCATCATAAATTGTAAAAAATAATTAGAAGTCATACTTTATATGTACAGATTCCTTATTGAGTCTAGTTTTAAGAGAAATGAACTTAATAGTCATTGAAATTATGTACAGAGCTATATCTGATTCGTAATATACAGAGGCCAGAGCAGTCGAACCCTGAAAAAGGGGAGACTTTAACAAATAAAATGTACTAATTTGCTTGACCAAAAATTCTAGAAAACATTTAGTAAATATATATTTGAGTCTCGTTTCAGGAAAAATTTACAGAATTGGATTTCGAGTTTCGAAACTCGAGATATGAATTTTTAAGCGACTGTGATGCAGATTGCTAGATTGACTGGGAATTTTAAAAATAAATTGTTTGAGCTGTTTAAGTAATGAATTAAGTCAGTTAACACCTCGCGTTCGACTCCGGCGATAGTCTTGGGTATGGGGCATTACTTTTGGTGGTATCAGAGCAGGTTTAGTCTGTTCTCGGACTAATGTGTTGTATGTACGGGTTTTGCTATACATGCCATATATATATTGTGATAGTGTAACGACTTCTGACCTTTTAAATGATTTTTTTATAGTAAATGGATCCCGATCCATTTGCGGCTGATGATGTAGAGAGTAATGCACTAGCTCTGGCTGAAGGGGCGGTGCCAACTGAAAATCCACCTCCTACTGTTGGTCGAGGAGGAGAAGGGGCTCGGGAAGCCTTTCTCCAGATGATGAGTGCCTGGTATACTGAGTACATTCGTACGAACCCGAATGCGAAACCTCCCCCCACCTCCCCCGATTCCTCAACCTGTACCCCCGATGCCTCAAGGTGTAGATCTGATGAAATTTCACAGAACTCCAGTTGACAGCATCCGTAAATAAGGGGCCGAAGAATTCAGGGCAAATATTGATGATGATGCTGAGAAAGTTGAGTTTTGGCTCGAGAATTCTATTCGAGTATTTGATGAATTGTCTTGTCCACCTGAGGAATGCTTGAAATGTGCTATATCATTGTTGAGGGATTCAGCTTATCATTGGTGGAAGACATTGATTTCAGTAGTATTGAAAGTGAAAGTAACTTGGGAGTTCTTTCAAGAAGAATTTTGGAAGAAATATATCAGTGAAAGATTTATTGATCAGAAGCGTAAAGAGTTTCATGAATTAAAGCAGGGGAACACGACAGTTACTGAATATGAAAGGGAGTTTGTCAGGTTCAGTAAGTATGCTAGAGAATATATTCCTACAAAAGCTAAAATGTGCTGACGATTTGAAGACGGACTCAACGAAGACATCAAAGTATTTGTTGGGATTCTTGAATTAAAAGAAATGGTAGAACTGGTTGGTCGAGCTTGCAAGGCTAAAGAACTACTTAAAGAGAAGAAAAAGGTAGAGGCTGAGACTAGAAATTGGAAGAAAAGACCGACGAGCAGTTCATTCTCACAGCAATCCAAAAAATCTAGAAATATGAATCCTCATTCACAGGTTTCGGCTGGACAATCATATGGAAATTCTAAGAAGCAAAATGTGGGTCCTAAATCTCAGACTACTTCTGCGGCTAGTGTGGGAAATATGAGATTTGTTAAGCCTGAGTGCCAGTAGTCTAGCAGAAATCATTTTGGCCCATGTAGAGCGAATGAATGTTTTCGGTGTGGTTCTCCGGATCATATTATTAGAGATTGCCCAAAGAAAGCTAAGAAAGAAAATTTTCAGAATGTAAAAACTAGTGGTGCAGACTCGAGGGGAAGATATTCGAGAAAAGCTAGAAATGAAGCAAGCAACAAAAATGTAGCCAGAAATTCAGCAGCTAAATCTGAAGCAAGGGCTCCAGCTAGAACTTATGGTATAAAGGCACGTGAAGATGCTTCATCACCCGATGTGATTACTGGTATATTTTCTCTTTATGATGTTAATGTTATTGCTTTGATTGATCCCGGTTCTACTCATTCATATGTATGCATGAAACTGGTGTCTAGTATGAATATACCTATTGAGAACACAAAATTTATGATTAGAGTGTCGAATCCGTTAGGCAAATGTGTGATAGTTGATAAAGTATGCAAGAAATGCCCTTCAATGATTCAGGGTCATTACTTTCTGGTCGACTTGATGTGGTTGCCGATGCTTTAAGCAGAAAATTGCTATTTACTTTGAGAACTATAAACACTCGGTTAAAGATATCAAATGATGATTCGATTCTAGCAGAGTTAAGAGCAAGACCAATGTTTTTACAAGAGATTTGAAGCTTAGAAAAATGATCAAGATTTGCAAGCCAAGAGAAAGCAGTGTGGAGCTGATACGGGATCAGATTTCAGAATCGGTTCTGATGGTTGCTTGATGTTTAAAAATCGGATTTGTGTACCGAAAAATGATGAGTTGATTCAAAAGATTTTGCATGAAGCACATAACGGTTGTTTGGCGATTCATCCGGGCAGTACGAAAATGTATAATGACTTGAAGAAAAATGTACTGGTGGAGTGGAATGAAAAGAGATATTTTCGAGTTTGTATCAAAGTGCTTAGTTTGTCAACAAGTGAAAGCTGAACACCAAGTACCTTCGGGATTACTCCAGCCTATCATGGTTCCTGAATGGAAATGGGATCGTATTACTATGGATTTTATATCAGGGTTGCCGTTAACTCCGGGGAAGAAAATGCCATCTGGGTAATAGTTGATAGACTGACTAAATCGGCTCATTTTATTCCGGTACATATGGATTATTCTTTTAATAAGTTGGCTGAATTGTATATCCGTGAGATTGTTAGACTTCATGGAATACATTTTTCAATCATTTTGGATAGAGATCCGAGATTTACTTTACGGTTTTGGCAAAAGTTGCAAGAGGCATTAGGTACAAAGTCAAATTTTAGCACTGCCTTTCATCCACAAACTGATGGACAATCAGAGAGAGTAATTCAGATTCTTGAAGACATGCTCAGATGTTGCATATTGGAATTTCAAGGTAGTTCGGAAAGGTACTTACCATTGGTAGAATTTTCTTATAATAATAGTTATCAGACATGTTTGAAGATGGCACCTTATGAAGCATTGCATGGTCATAAATGTCAGACGCCATTGTATTGGACTGAACTCAAGGAAAATCTGATTTATGGAGTTGATCTAATAAAAGAAATTGAAGAAAAGGTGAAAGTGACTCGAGATTGTTTGAAAGCTGCTTCAGATAGACAGAAATCTTATGCGGATTTGAAACAAATGGAAATCGAGTTTCAAGTTGGTGATAAGGTATTTTTGAAAGTGTCTCCATGGAAGAAAGTCCTTGGATTTGGATGGAAGGGCAAGTTAAGTCCGCGTCTTATTGGACCATATGAAATAATTGAAAAAGTTGGACCGGTAGCATATCAGCTAGCATTACCACTTGAATTAGAGAAGATTCATGATGTGTTCCATGTATCTATGTTACATCGGTATCGTTCGGATCCTTCACATATAATTGCACCAACAGAAATTGAACTACGACCGAATATGACTTACGAAAAAGAACCGATTAAGATTTTAGCTCGAGAAGTCAAACAATTAAGAAATAAAAGTGTCGCTCTCGTGAAAGTATTGTGGAAAAAGCATAAGGTAGAAGAGACTACATGGGAACCTGAAGAAACTATGAGAAATCAATACCCACACCTGTTTACCGGCAAGATTTTCGAGGACAAAAATTCTTAAAGGGGGGAGAGTTGTAATATCCCGAATTAGGGCCTAATCAGAATAGTGGTTTCGTGACAACAAATCTGAGATAGAAATAATTATTTTATAATTATTTTGATGTTTATGATATGATTTCATGATTGTGTAAAAATTTCATGATGAAATCCTATGCCTAAAGTGCTTAAATTGAAATTAAGGACTAAATCGAATAATTTTCAAAACTTGCATTCTAGGAGTTTTTAGTATGAAATTGTTTTGGAATATTAATTAGGAGCTCTTAAATAGCAATTTGACCAATATCTAAGTCTATGGACAAAAATTGGACATGGATGGAATTTTTGGAAAGTTTTGTAGTAAGGGCATTTTGGTCATTTAGTTATTAAAATGAATTAAAAACAAAATTAAAAGCCAATTTTTGTCCATCTTCTTCATTAGGCTGAAATTTCAAGGGTTCTCCATAGTTAGGGTTTTTTTCAAGCTTCCAAGCTCCATAGTAAGTGATTCCAAGCCCCGTTTTTAATGTTCTTTACGTTTTTCGAATCCCGGTAGCTCGATTAAGCTTATGCTAGCAATAATTCAAACTAGGGTTCATATTTGGAAAAATACCCATAGGTGAAATTTGTGTATTTTGGTGTTTTATGATAGAATATGAGGTTATAAATTATGTTAGACAACTTGTACTACTCGGTTTTAAGCGAAAACGAGTAAAAGGGCTTAATCAGTAAAAATACCTAATAGTCATAAGTACATGTCAGAGTGTGAATTTGATGTTGCCATAGAAGGCAAAAATGATCAGTATGTCATAAAACATAAGAATAAGGGATGAAGTTTAATTCCCGAGCCTAGGGGCAAAAGTGTAATTTTGCAAAAGTTTAGGGGCAAAAAATATAAATTTTCCAAAGTTCGTATTAAATGCTGTTTTGATGAATGTATGTATTAAATAAGATTAATTTGGCATTATAGATCAAGAGAAACGAGATTCAAGTCGCGATCGAGGCAAAAACAAAGTTTACGAAGAATAGGCTCGATTGCTAAAAATTTTATACCGAGGTAAGTTCATGTGTAAATGTAGTAACATAATTGTTATTTTAAGCAATTTAATGTTGTTTATATGATATGATGTTGATTATTATCATGAAATATTATGCTTTGTGGTTATTGTTGAATAATATTTAATTATGTGAATTACTTGATGAGTATGAACTATCACCGAAGTATCGATTTCTATATTCCGTGAAAGACGGCAAAGATGTGTGATCGAGGAAAACGTCCATTTGAACCTTGGGAATAGATTAGAATACAAGTGACATGTTACTAGGATGGTTAAGTTCCGAACTCGTTGAGTTGAGTCTGAGTTCGTGAGATGTAACTACGCATCCGAGCTCGTTGAGTTGAGTCCGAGTTCACTTATGGATACGAACGCTTGAGCTTGTTGAGTTGAGTCCGAGTTCACTTATGGTCGGGTTACAGGGTAGCTTGGCTACATAAGTTCCGCAAGCTATTGAGTTTGTCTAGCTGCGGGTATGGCTCTTATGTTCATGAGATCCGCGTATTCGAATTATATTCCGATGTGTTCAACGGGTGAATCTTACGTGAATAAGAAGAAGGCCTAAAACGAAGGTGACATGTTGGTAAGTGTGGTAAATAAGAAAATTTGACAGGTATGTGTAACACCCCGAACCCGAAACCGACACCGGAGTCGAACACGAGGTGTTAACTGACTTTAACCCCTTGTAAAATTTATTTTCCAGACACTGCCCAATCTGTGTACTAGTCGTTTTAAAAATCATATCTTGAGTTTCGTAACTCGAAAATCAGTTTCGTAATTTTTCCCAGAAACTAGACTCATGTGCCCATCTATGTATTTTTTTCTAGAATTTTTGGTCGGGCCAATTAGTACAGTTTATTAGTCAAAGTCTCCCATGTTGCAGGGGTCGACTACACTGACCTTTGCCCATTACGACTTGGATATCTCCCTGCACGGGGCTTCAATACTGATGCCGTTTGTTTCTATGAAAACTAGACTCAGAGAGGAATCTGTACACATATGGTACGACCCCTAATTATCTCTGGTTAATTTATAATGAATTTCCAAAGTCGGAGCAGGGAATCCAGAAACCGTTCTGGCCCTGTCCCACAAAAATCTGATTATCTCTTAATATACTGCCCATATGATCTTTTCGTTACTTCCTCATGAAAACAGACTCATCGAGCTTCGATTACATAATTTATTCATCAATTAATTCCACTCCTACTATTTTTAGTGATTTTTCAATCTCATGACACTGCTGCTGCCAGCATCTGTTACGAAAGTAACTAGGTCCATTTCATGCCTACCCTTGATCCAACTCAATCGAACATTCGTGCCATTTTCGCATGGCTTAAAGTTTACATGCCAAAGTTCAAACACAACGTAATAGCTTATACATGCCAAAATGTTCTTCTAAGCTAACTAAGAAGAAAGTACCAAAACTTGCTATCGGTGTGATGACTTCGATGACGGCCTGACCCCGCAAAAAATAGATGAGTCCAAGCAACCTATAATGGGTGACAAGGAAACACCGAGTGAGTTTATAACTCAGTAAGTCATAAGCAATGCACTACCATCCATCAATAACATTATCACAAGAGGAAACAAAATGGAACGAGACAATTTACTCCATCCATACCGAACCATACCATAGTTCCTCCAACCTATCGATTCAGTTTCATATCAATTCATGCATTCACATTCCATATACTCATCAATAGGACATTGAAGCATTTTCATAAATCAATTTATTTTCGTTACAATCAAACGACTAAATGGCCTTTCACCCATCCTACGATAAATTTTATGTACGTGACTTCAAGTATATTTGTCACATAGGTTCAAACTTACCGAGCTCAACACCAAGTATAAGCATAGCACCTATTAGCCATGTACTCAAGATACTTACCAGATCCGCTGTCCGCGATCGACTCAATAGTGTCGCACACATAGTGTCCATAATGATTCACGAATGTATATTGAGTCCGCACACTCAGTGCTATATAATCAACTCGCACACTTAGTGCTACGTAATCAAATCGCACACTTAGTGCTACATAGTCAAACTCGCACACTTAGTGCCGCATGGTCAATTCGCACACTTAGTGCATCATATTCATTTCGCACACTTAGTGCAACATAGCCAAATCGCACACTTAGTGCTGTACAATTTAATCCCGCGCACTTAGCGCCAATCTCATGGTCATAAATGGTTATACCCGCAAGTTTAGTGCCGAGATCAACAACTCAGTACATCTTACCTCTTTTCTTTTCATTCAACAATTTCATCATCACATACGTACATGCATATATATATATGTACATTTATTCATTCCATTCAGCATCAATACATAAACATTATGACCAATAGAAATAATACCAACTACATGCTTAATGACTTACCTTGTGTTGGGTAAGACGGTTCCAACTCGGCTACTCAGTGATCTTTTCTTTGCCTTTGCTTGATTCTCCTCCTTTAGCTCCTTGAGCTTAATCAATAATTCACTAGTTTAACCATCTTGTTAAACATTCATAATTCAATTACACATGCTTATGTATGTTTGTATATTCGGCAACCATCCTCACTAATTACCCATTTAGTTGATTATACACATAATTAAAGGTAACATCCCGAATGGGCATACTTGTGTATATATACATATATATGTATATATATATATACTTCGGAATGGGCATCACAATTAGATTTAACACCACCTTCATACTCAATTAGATGGCTGAATGTATGTATACATGTACAATGTCAACTATAACATCATTTAAACACCTAATTTCATCTCATGAACACTTAATCGAATTTTCCTAATCTAGCATATTTTCACATCTATTTGTAACATCATGTAAATCCACATATAATTACATTTTTTAAGTTCCACATCTTAATGCCCATTATAGCCACTCCCATATTCTAAATCTAGCAATCGGCAACACCCACCTTTCCACTATGTTAGCCGAATACTCATTCTCTTCCTAGTCCTAAATTTGGCACCTCCAACAAAATAGCTTAACAATTTCAACTTTCATGCTAACATAACAAGCAACTTAACACATCCATATAACTAGCATGCTAATAGCATCAAGGTATCAACTAAAATTTTTTTAAGCTCCTTAGCCGAATCCTAACTCTCCAACAACCCCAAATCCAACCATGGGATAGATAGAATTTAGACTCATCCCCCAAAGGTTGTGTAAACTTCCAAAAATATCATTGAACATACCTTGATCTAAAGGACCACCTTGGCCGAATCTTGCTTCCTCTTCTTCCTCTAGTTACGACAATTGCAAAAGAAAGAAAACATGAACACTCCTTCTTCCCTCCTCATTAAACATTCAAACTCCCTCATTTTCATGCCACAACATCAAACACTCCTCAGATACAAGCAATGGCCGAACTCTTTCCAAGTTTTTCTCCCCTTCTTTTTCTTGGTTTTTCGGCTAGGAGATGGCAAGTATGACACCCTTTTTTTTGTTCACTTTCCTATTATTATCCCCATCATTTGTTAACCAAAAGAAAACATATTAAATTAGAATGAGTGGAGCATCATCACTCCTTGACCAGCCACCATGTATTTTATGGGCAATTTGACATGCAAAGCCATGCTTCCTCACCCTATTATTAATTACTCCTTATAATTCATCTATCATCTTTTCTAACCTCGTCAACTAGGTCCTTTTTGAATTAATTCACAATCCTAAAGCTAATATTAAGCATTTAATTTCTCATATATTCACTGTCACACAAAAATTTATGCAATTAAAACACAAAAAATAAATTTTTGGCTCGGTAATGTGGTCTCGAAACCACATTCTGACCAGGGTCTAATTTGGGTTGTCACAGTATGTGCTTAAACCCTCGGGTTGAAAACTTGGTATGATGAAATCGTAGAAAGATATTAAATGTAAATAGATATATGAGTCTAGTTTCAGGGAAAATTTATGGAATTGGATTTCGAGTTTCGGAATTCGAGATATGAATTTTTAAGCGACTGTGACGCAGATTGCTAGCTTGACTGGAAATTTTAAAAATAAATTGTTTGAGTTGTTTAAGTAATGAATTAAGTCTGTTAACACCTTATGTTCAACTTCGGCGACGGTCTCGGGTACGGGGCGTTACACCCTTATTAGGTTTCACCTTAATTGGGAAAAATCGTGTCTCCCTATCTCTAGGCGTGCAATCAACTCCGCTCAATTATGCTAGATCTACTCTTAGACAGGGACTTTTACTCCTCTGAATAAGCACATTAATACTTGAATCAATATCCTGGAATATTAAAGTAAGAATTAAGAACACATAATTAAGAACAAGTCAAATATTTATCATACATTTCAGAAAATAATAACAAGATCCGTCTTAGGTTTCATTCCCCTTAGGTGTTTAGGGGGTTTAGTTCATATTTATGAAAGAAAACATCTCGAAAGAATAATGATAACAAAACATAAAGAAAACCCAAGAACTCTTGAAGGGAATTGAAGGGAGATCTTCAGTCTTGAAGGTTAATCCGACTTCTGAGATAGATCAATGGGCTTTCTTTGAGTAATTCCTTGCCTCCTACACCATGTGTGTCCCCTCTAAACTTCTTCCAGTGTGCTTAAATAGGCTTTAGAATGCCTAAAAGCCCTCAAGAGTGGCCTTTTCCGAATAAGACTAAACTGGGGCTCGACAGGGACACACTCGTGTGCGATTTGTCCAATCCGTGTTCAAGACTGTTAAATAGACACGGGTATGTGGTCTACCCATTTGAGGAAGTCCAGGCCATGTTAATTTCCCACGCTGGCCCATTTTCTTCATTTTTGGCCCGTTTCTCGCTCTTTTTATTCTCCTATGCTCATTTAAGTATAAAACATGAAATTAAAGGATTAGGAGCATCAAATTCACCAAATCTAAGGATAAATCATCCAAAAATTTGCTACGCATGGGGTAAAAATATGTATAAATTATGGTTTATCAAATACCCCCACACTTAAGCATTTGCTTGTCCTCAAGCAAAATCTTTAACTCATTGATTGCGTGATATTCGTAACAGGTTTTAAATATTTTTAAATGAAACGTTATTGAGACTAACTTATTATCATGATTAAGGCAAGTGCACCTCTCGAACAGTAGTAAAGCTCAGCAAGACCGGATTGTCGAACCCAAAGGAACTACGAGTACTAGTATTTACGTCCTTTTTATTATCTAGCCTAAAAATTAAGAGGTTTGGTTATCAAAAATAATTACTAACTAAGAATGCACAGAAAGAAAACTCAGGAAAATACTTTTGGGAAAATTCAATTGATTGAGACAATACCTAAGGAAAAATCCACCTAGACTTCACCTGTTATTTGACTCTGAATCAGACGATTTATTCATTTGACTTGATCCGTAGAAATCCCTAAGTTATATTATTATCTTTCTCGAGACTAATAACGCTTAACCCTAGGTTGAATAATTAAAATCTCTTTCTAATTAACACCCCAGAATTGCATTAACTCGACCTATAGATTCCCTTATTAGGTTTTACCCTAATCTGGCAAAATCTTGTCACCCTATCTCTAGGCGCGCAATCAACTCCACTTAATTATGACAATTTTACTATTAGACAGGGTCTATTCCTCCTTTGACTAAGAGAAAACTCATCGTAAAGAAAGTTATGGATGGAATGATCTCCTCTCTTGTACCCCGCGAAAGCTGAAGAATGGCTTTAGAATCTTCCATTCCGCTGCTCCAAAAATCCTTATTTGCTGCGTTACATGTTCTCCATTATTCTTCTATCATAGGCTTGTCAGGCTGATTCTTTCGTTTCGAAATATAATAATAATATTATTCTCAGAGCAGAGAATATCCCCCCCTTTCTTTTGGGCTCATTTGTGTCACCGTAAAGGCTTTTTTGAAAGGAGAGGGATGCTATTTTTTTATTTGGCAGTGAGTCGAAAGTCTTAGTGAGAAGCCCTCTTAGGACTCTTCCACTCTTCTCTGAGTGCCTTCAACAGTGCTTAGGTAGCACTCACTGCGAGATAGGCAGCTCAGCTTACTATTATTCCTACCCTAATGTGTCAAGAATAGAATAGGTAGCACAGGTCAGCAAGCATAGCTAGATCTAAGGTATTTGCATCAGAAAGTCTATCCTACCCCAACCCACTTCTTGGTTCTTTCTACTATATATAATATGTGACCAAAGAAATGGGGAGATAGGAGAGTCTCGATCATGTGAGAGAATTAAACTTGAATCAATATCCTGGAATATTAAAAAAGAATTAAGAACACATAATTAAGAACAAGTCAAATATTTATCATACAATTCAGATAATAATAACAAGATTTGTCTTAGGTTTCATTCCCCTTAGGTATTTAAGAGGTTTAGTTCATATTTATGAAAGAAAACATCTCAAAAGCATAAATATAACAAAACATAAGAAAACCCAAAAGAACATCTCAAAAGCATAAATAGAACAAAACATAAGAAAACCCAAAACTCCTGAAGGAACTTGAAGGGAGATCTGCAGTCTTAATGATGAATCAATCGGCTTTCCTTGAGTAATTCCTTGCTTCCTACTCTTTTTCCCCTGTCTAAAGTGCCTCCTCAGGTGTTTAAATAAGCTTTGGAATGCCTAAGAGCCCTCAAAATTGGCCTTTTTCGAATTAGACTAAACTTAGGCTCGGCAGAAACATGCTCGTGTGACACGCCTGTGTGCGATTACTTAAGGCTGTGGTCAAGGCTGTTAAATGGACACGGGCATGTGATCTACCCGTGTAAATCATGCTTCGACCTTGCCAAAGGGACATGGCCATGTAGCCAACCCGTGTGAAGAGGTTCAGGCCCTGCCAGAGCCTGTTAAACCTACACAGGCATGTGGTCTACCCGTATGGTGAACTCTAGGCCGTGCTGATTTCCCACGTTGGGCTGTTCTCTCTATTTTTGGCCCGTTTCTCGGTCCTTTTACTCTTCTATGCTCACCTAAGTATAAAACATGAAATTAAATGATTAGGAGCATCGAATTCACCAAATTTATGGAGAAATCATCCATAAAATGTGTTAAGCATGGGTTAAAAATATGTATAAATTACGGTTTATCAAATACCCCCACACATAAGCATTTGCTTGTCCTCAAGCAAAACCCTCAACTCACAATCAAAATAAATTCTTCTTAACTTATAATTCCTATTAATATTATCTCAAAATAATCCATAAGTAATCATACATTAAGAATTTGACTGAAAAAACATCAAAGTTTCAAACATTCCAAGTTGAGTATTTTATCATGAAAGCATAGGTGTCTCCCTCATCTAAATAATTACCTTCGACTCAAAATATCACAGAGTTTCACATCCTCACTAAAGATTCACTCAAATCACTCGAGGTGTTTAAGGACAATACATGAAGCACTAAATAGTCAATAATGAAAAGTCATTACCATAGGCTTGCTTGAAAATCAAATCTCCACCGCTATATATTGAGATGAACATCAATCAAAAGGTCTTTAAAGGGTGACTTTGGTTAGGGGGTGTGGTCACAAGCTGAAAGAAAAACTTAGAATCGAGATTGAATTGAAAAATTGCTTAACTTGAAAAAGTAATTAAACATCAATTGAGTACAAGTGAGCTTCTTCTCAGAAGATGGAATTTAGATACTGCAGTTCAACAATACAAAATTACTACTAATATGTAAGTATGAATGTTTTTTTTAAGAACAAGACAAAATACAAAATAGAATAAAACATAGATAAGAAATTATTCCAACTCAAATCTTGACAAAAATAGGGATCAAATTAATTTAGGGGATTTCAACAATAATGAGTTATGGGTTAATATTAGGGGTAAATCAATGAATGGTTTGTTAGGCTCAAGGGGGTTCACTAAGGGTTAATTGTGAAGGTAGGCTTTTATGGAGTGAGTGGGTTAAACCTAAGTGCCTTTATCATCTTGACATATCAAATCAAATGGTGTGGTCTTGACATGCATAATCAAGCAAGTTCTAGAATAACAAATCAAGATTGACGTACTCAAAGCAACAATAAAAGTGAGCATGAAAGAAATAATAGATGCTCTAAAGGCTCAAAATCTCACAAAAATTACGGCTTTTTGATGTTTAAACTTGTGAATTTCAACTCAAGATAATACCTAAACTTGGGAGAAACAACCTATAAAATTTTAAATTCAAAAGTCAACTTATCATGCATGATTCTCTAATATCTTAAAGTTTAAACAATCAATGCATGAATGCTTAAGTTTTAATTTAAGACATATCAATAAAAATCATAAATTAATCAAAATTCATTCTAATCATGGCATGAGAAGATTACATGAGAATAAGACAAAATTTAGGGATTTTTAATAATGATATGAAAGACCCCCCTCACTTAAGATGTACATTGCCCTCAATGTACAAAGAGAGATATATTGACAAAGATAGATATATAATCATAAGATAGGGAGAGAAGTAAAACTTCCTGAATGATGAATGGACTCCTTAAATTGGAGTCATGGAGAATGAACGGTGAAAGCAATGATGAAGGTGGAGGAGGATACTCCGGTGGTGGTAGAGTTTAGGTTCCACAACGTTGCACCAAAAGAATATTATATCTCAAGTTGGCTATGGTCGTGGTCGAGCAGGGCATGGCAGTCGTGGAGAACCTTTCCCAGTGGAGTTTCAAGTTCCTGAGTAATAGTGAGTTTTGGAGCTCTTTATAACTGTGATAGAATCAGGAACTTTTTTAGGAAATATATAATGAAGAATAATTACTCGTAATGAAATAGCCGAAATTAAAAATTGTAAAATAATAATTATAAAACCAAATAAAAATAAGCTTAAAGAAAAATAAAAAGTAGTTTTAAATTAAAATAAAAGGAACAACTTAAATAATAAATAAAAGTTTTTAAACATCTTCATCGCTAGATGGTTCGTGAGGTGTGGGTGGTGATGAGATGTGGAAGTGCTAACAAATCTGCTGTAGAGTAGCATCAATGTTATCGAAGCGCCGAAAACACTGCTGCTCGAATTGAGTAAGACGCTCAGAGATGCTAGCGTATGAAGCCGCCGCATCAACTGGACGATGAGGAGGTGGTGGCTGTGACGGTGGGTCCTTGTTACGTGGATGGACATCATCAATAATTTCATCGAGGTCTTCCTCCTTGGCTGATTGGGCGAGGCGATATTGAGGAAGGTGGGTTCCTCGGTGCTTCTCGATCATCCTCATATGTAACATGCTCGAGATGCCCTGTGGGGACATCTGGTCGATGAGAGTGAGGAAGGATGATTGGGTCGATGTGTTGAGGAGCCCGAAGTGTCGAGCCAACCAATTTACGTAGGGGCCAATGGAGATGACCCCCCTCCGATGCCACTCTGTCTGATGGCGAATGGCAAGGGCAATGAAGTGGGCAAGGTCGAAGACGTGCCCATTCCCCATACTCCATAGAAAGTAGGCGTCATGAGTGTTGACGACGTCAGTGCTCTCTCGCTTGCCTATCAAAGTATGTGCCAAGATGGCTTGTAGGTACTTCAAGGAGGAAGAGAGAGCCGATGTCTTGGAGTGGCTGGGATCATAGGAAGCTGAGCTGGGGACCAAAGCCCTCCAACACTTCGAAGGGGAGTAGTGGATGTGGCGATGGAGGGTGTTGAGCTCGTTGTCTTCCATGAAATCCTCCATATAAAGACCTAAAGCTACACCTAACTATGGCATGCTCAACTGGCGGACTAAACCACCTAGATGAAACTGGACCATTCCAAGGTCATCCAAGTTGATCATGACATCTTGAACATGGAAGGTCGAGCAAAGTTCAAGTGTAAGCTCAAGGTACATTGGCTCGATGGTCACAAAAAAGAGTTCCCATGGATCAATTGTCAGGAGGGCTCGAACATCATCAACCAACTGAACTTGTTCAAGCGCGGTCCAATCAATGCAGTGGCCCACACCTAAAGGTCGGGCCTGAAGTATCTGAAAAAGTTCCTTCTAATTTCCTGGTGGGAACTAGAGGAATGGGTGTCGGTTTTTCGAGATGGGACCCGAGGATGATGCCGTTCCTTTCCTCTTCTTGGAGGCAGGGACGCCGTTTTCTTTTCACGTGGAGATGACATGGTATATCTGCAGTGAAACAAAAATCGAAGTTCAACTAACACGTCTCAAGAATAGTATGGAAAATCAAAACTAAATATGAATAGATAAAACTTAAAATAATTAAGGAAATATATCAAGTTATGAAAATAAGACTTATGAAAATAATGTTTCGGGAATATCTAATGAATGGATGCATGTGTGTAAGCATAAATTTCATGGAAACAAGAAAAATGGAAGAGTGTAGCATAATGTGGTAACTAAAATGACAAAATTCTTATAAAGAGCAAAAGTATTCTATTATTCTAACTATGAATATTCATTTAAAATAGGCAAATAGAGTAGAGAAATCATGAAATAAACAAAAAATTTGAAGGAAATAGATAGAAAAGAGTAAATAAACGCAAAAAGGAGGAGCTTGGGTCGTCAGAAACGGTGTTGTAGGCGGGCATGGGCTTGGGGGATAGGGCGTGTGAAGTTGCAGCGGCTAGGGTTAGAGATTTTTGGGGAGGGAGATGATGAATAATGAGGGATTTATATAGATTTTTGGGCACACGGCTGTGGGGCATGCCCGTGTGGCCTAATTTTTAGCCGCGTGTCTCGCAAATTTTGAATTTGGGTGCGTCTGACATTTGGCCCACACCCAAGTGCCTGGCTGTGTGGACTTTAGAAAGCCTGTGTTCCATGATTCAGTTAGTACGTTAGATGTTAAAAACTAAAATTTAAAGAAATTAATATTGTTAGTGCTCGGGTTGCTTTCCGAGAAGTGCATATTTATAGTCTAAGCTCGACTTACCTCTCTGATGTGTGATCATGGTGGATCGAGGAGTTTTGTAATATCCTGATTTTGGGCCTAGTCGGAATAGTGGTTTCGTGACCACAAAATCTGAGATTGAAATAATTATTTTATGATTATTTTGAGGTCTATGATATGATTGCATGATTGTGTGAAAATTTCGTGAAGAAATTTTATGCATAAAGTCCTTAAATTGAAATTAGGGACTAAATCGAATAATTTGTAAAACTTGCATTCTAGAAGTTTCTAGTATGAAATTGTTTTGAAATATTAATTAGGAGGTCTTAAATAGCAATTTACCAATTTCTAAGTCTATGGACAAAAATTGGACATGGATGGAATTTTTGGAAAGTTTAATAGTAAGGGCATTTTGGTCATTTAGGGGTAAAATGAATTAAAATACAAAATTAAAAGCCAATTTTGCTCATCTTCAACCCCATGGCCGAATATAGCAAGGAGAAACCATGGCTAGGGTTTTTCAAGCTTCCAAGCTCGATTAGCAAGGAAAACTGAAATTCGGGCTAAAATGGGGAAAATACCAAGTTGTGGACGAAATGGTAAAAGTAGTCATTTTCGCATACGAGGTAAGTTCATATGTAAATGTTGGTAACATAGTTATTGTTTTAAATGTTTTAATGTTATTTAAATGATATGATAATTATTATGAAATATCATACTTGTGACAATTGTTTAATAATATGTCAAATTATGTGATATACTTGGAAAATGTGAAATACTACCGAGTATCTGTATCGACATTCCATAGAAGATGGTTGAGACATATGATTGGGAAAAATGTCCCGTTGAACCTTAGGAATGAATTAGGATACAAGTGACATGTCACTAGGATATTTGGGCATCCGAACTCGTTGAGTTGAGTCCAAGTTCACTTATGGATGCGAATGTCCGAACTCGTTGAGTTGAGTCCGAGTTCAAGAGATGTAACTAGGCATCCGAGCTCGTTGAGTTGAGTCTGAGTTCACTTATGGATGCGAACGCCCGAGCTCGTTGAGTTGAGTCCAAGTTCACTTATGGGCGGGTTACATGGTAGCTTGGCTACATATGTGGCACTTATGTGCAAACTTTCCATGTATCCGAATTATATTCCGATGTGTTCAATGGGTAAAATTCTACTCAAATGGAGGAATACTCGAGATGAAAGGGACGTATTGGTAAGTGTTGTGAAATGAATACTTTGAACAGGTATGTACTTAACCCTCGGGTTGAAAAATCGATATAACAACAATATGGTAAGATGATAAATGAAAATGTGATATGAATGTCTTGGTGATGATTATGCAAATGATGTTTTATGTTTGCTTATATGGTTATGTTTCTTGCTATTTGTATGTGAACTTACTAAGAATTTATGCTTACTCCATCCTTTTCATTCCTTGTAGTGTTGACAAGCCAGCTCGAAAATCGGAAACGGTCGGAGGCGCGCTCACACTATCCGTATACCATCTTGGCATAATGGCTTGTATATTTTGACTATGGCATGTATAGCATTATAATCATTTTGTGTATATGGTCTTATGATATGGTTATTGAGTGGTATGGAAATGCTTGGTAATGATTAGCCATTGGAATGGCTAATCATGATCATATTTGGTGTTATGTATGCTAAATTGCTAGCTAATCCATGGAAACCATGAAATAGGTAAAATTTACCATAAAATAGATTCAGTTAGCAGCAGTGATGTGAGTTTGAAAAATCACTAAAAATAGTAGAGATACAATTAGATGATGAATAATAAATGGAATTGAAGAATTATGAGTCTATTTTCATATGGATGGAACAAAACAGGTATATGAGTTATACTTTATGAGATGTTTAAATTTTTGTGAAACAGGACCAGAGCAATTTCTGGATCCCCTATTATGACTTTGGAAATTCACCATAAATTGTTAAAAGATAATTAGAAGTCATAATTTATATGTACAGATTCCTTATTGAGTCTAGTTTTATTAGAAGCAAACGGTATAGTCATTGATACTCTCTACAGGGAGATATTTGATTCGTAATACACAGAGGTCAGAGCAGTCAAACTCTAAAATAGGGGAGACTTTAACTAATAAACTGTACTAATTTTCTCAACCAAAAATTCTATAAAAAAATTATTAAATATATATATGAGTCTAACTTCAGTGAAAATTTACGGAATTGGATTTTGAGTTTCGTAACTCGAGATATGAATTTTTAAGCGACTATGATGCAGATTGTTAGCTTGACTGAAAATTTTAAAAATAAATTGTTTGAGCGGTTTAAGTAATGAATTAAGTCTATTAACACTTCGTGTTCGACTCCGGTGACGGTCTCGGGTATGGGGCGTTACATTTGGTGGTATCAGAGCAGGTTTAGTCGGTTCTCGGACTAACCTAGCATGTGTAAAAGTTTAGCTATACATGCCACTGATCTGTGATAGTGTGATGTCTTCCGACGCGTATGAGTACCGTCTTATTTAGACAGGGTACTCTCCAACCGAGCTGCGCCGACCATGTTCAATGTTATGTGAAGGTATTTGAGTAAAATTATGATTATGATAAGTCTCGATTTAGAAAAGTATGAATAAAAGTTTATGATACATATGTGATAAATATCCATATTTGCTTTATGCTCATATGATGTAGTGTATATGGCTTACTTGATAAGATGAACGGAATAAATAGAAAGTAGTAGAGGTATGAATAAAAGTCATAATATTATGATACGAATGAAAATGTCCTTGTCTTGATTTGGACATCGAATGTTGATGAATGCTAATGATATATAATTTTTATGAGATAAAGGATTATAATGAAATGAACTTATCTATGTTAAATTGTTGGACTGAATTATATGATTGTAATGATATGTACATGATGATGCACAAAATGAAAGTTGTGATTGTGATGCAAATATCTATGTTTGTTTGGTCTTATATGATGTCATGAGCATGACTTAATTTAATTAAATGAATGGATAAGTAAAGCTATCTAGAAAACATAGAATGTATGCATAAGTATATTGTCTAAATGGACAATAGGAAAATTTCTGTAAGCCAACATGAATGTTGCATTGCCTGAATGAATGTCATGATTTTGATGATGTTGCTATGATGATGGGAGTTATGTCATATGCGTATGTATAAGAAAGTCGAGTCAGAGGTCCTGCAACCCCTCCCCCTTACCGAAGTGGTACTTATAATGGAATTTCATGAGATTTGTATTGAATAAGTTTCCAGTTGAGAACCCAAAGAGTTTAGTGATAGAATAATTATAAGTATGATCAGAGATTGAAAATGAGCTGATAAGTAAAGTCAGAGCCAGTAAAGTATCGGATTGACGTAAAGATTATTGGAGTTATGCACTATCCCAATTAGAGAAGGAATTCTCTTTGGTAAATCGAATTACTCAGGTGCAAGGTCGAGAAAAGTGTAAATCAAAATTTATTCAGAACTGGCCTTCTTTAGTTGAATGGTTTAATATGAAATTTGTGACGGCAGAACTAGTTGGGGAAATGATAATTGAAATGTGAACTATCTGAGTGTGACAGTTATGACTGGACAGATTTAGCAGTCTCTTTTGAGATGTTCTATGTGTTTACCCGTTCTTAGAAATATTTCTATGGCTATTGATCTTCTGAAGAAATTCTTGTTATATAGGAATGTCTTCTAGTTCTGGTGTTGGATGAAAGCATTGGTAGTCTGACTGCTTTATAATTTATATTGCTCTATTTCATCGGGTATTCTATTTCATTTCGTCTGATAAGAATTGATGAGAGAATACGTATGATATTATGATTCTGTTTCTTCTACTTGATGCTTCATCTGATATATATGTATGGGAAGATATATTGATCTTGTTATATTTGATTTCAGTGGGATTAAATGATGTTTTCTTCTGGACTTTCTTTCTTTGAAGAATTATCGAGGTATTCCGTATTTTCTCTATGAGTTTGGTTTTCGATTCTCCGGCATAGTATCGTATCTTGGGTTTCTTTATCCTGGATCTCTTTATTCTGGATTTCTTTATTCTGGGTTTCTCTATCTTGGATTTCTTTATTCGATTTTCTTGTTATCTTTGTTCCATAATTTGTTAATTACGACTCATGTTCGAAGTGCGTTCTTCAGCTCGTGATAATCATGTCAAATATGACTATACTTCTAATTTGATCTTGGTAATGTGGTGATTTTAGTATTGGGATTTTTTTCTAATTTCTATATAAGGATTTGACATCAGTAAAGGCATAGGTGATAAAAGCGCGAGTTTCAGTCGGTATGGTGAATTATTTATTTGAAAGATTTCATGTGACAATTATGTCAGGATTATTTTTTTTCAAGTCTGATAATATAATATCATTTTTGTACGGATAAAAGAGTAAATAGTCTGAACGAGAAGTGTATATTTATTACAAAGAGTTGGATATTAGTTAAAATCACTATGAAAGATAAGGTTTTCGTCTTGTGAAAGCTGAAAAGTTTATTACATGTTGACAAAGTTTGGATAGATGAGAATATTGGTAACCGAAGCGTCTGAACTAGACTAGTCTACATTGAGTAAAGACTTCCTGACTTTCAGTAATGTGCTGTTGTATGAATTGTGATGTGTTTCAAGACAGTGAGGTAATGTGATAGTTTAGAGCATTCGATGTTACATAAAATCGGAGTTGTTAAAGGGGTTAAAGTCGAGCATTGGGATCTATCAAAATTATCCTTGTCAATGTTGATATTGGGATGGAAATGAGAAGGATTATTCTTGAGGCCATATCAGAATTATTTCTATGGCGGAAAGAGGAAAATGTGAAGTATCTTATTGTTAAATGTTTGGCGAGATCTATAAATCATATCTGTATTGAATGAATTCCTACTCATCAGATTCATGGAATTTCAGGTCTCTTTGATTGTTGGATTTCTTGGAATTTCGGTCTCCATTAAATCAAGTTCAGATCTGGGTTTTATGTCATGATATCATGGGAAACTGAGAAAGGTTGAAAATTTAAGAACAGTTGAGAGTTGAGACTGTAAGCTTTTAGATCATATGAGAAATTAAAGAGATGTATTGGAGGTACAGCCTAAGTGAAAGTTCTTCGACACCGAATATGAGATTAAAAGTGAAGACCACTTTTCTGGTAAGATTTTCGGGGACGAAAATCCCTAAAGGGGGGAGAGTTGTAATATCCTGATTTTGGGCCTAGTCGGAATAGTGGTTTCGTGACCACAAAATCTGAGATAGAAATAATTATTTTATGATTATTTTGAGGTCTATGATATGATTGCAAGATTGTGTGAAAATTTCGTGAAGAAATTTTATGCATAAAGTGCTTAAATTGAAATTAGGGACTAAATCGAATAATTTGTAAAACTTGCATTCTAGAAGTTTCTAGTATGAAATTGTTTTGAAATATTAATTAGAAGGTCTTAAATAGAAATTTTACCAATTTCTAAGTCTATGGACAAAAATTGGACATGGATGGAATTTTTGGAAAGTTTAGTAGTAAGGGCATTTTGGTCATTTAGGGGTAAAATGAATTAAAATACAAAATTAAAAGCCAATTTTGCTCATCTTCAACCCCATGGCCGAATATAGCAAGGAGAAACCATGGCTAGGGTTTTTCAAGCTTCCAAGCTCGATTAGCAAGGAAAACTGAAATTCGGGCTAAAATGGGGAAAATACCAAGTTGTGGACGAAATGGTAAAAGTAGCCATTTTTGCATACGAGGTAAGTTCATATGTAAATGTTGGTAACATAGTTATTGTTTTAAATGTTTTAATGTTATTTAAATGATATGATAATTATTATGAAATATCATACTTGTGACAATTGTTTGATAATATGTCAAATTATGTGATATACTTGGAAAATGTGAAATACTACCGAGTATCTGTATCGACATTCCATAGAAGATGGTTGAGACATATGATTGGGAAAAATGTCCCGTTGAACCTTAGAAATGAATTAGGATACAAGTGACATGTCACTAGGATATTTGGGCATCCGAACTCGTTGAGTTGAGTCCGAGTTCACTTATGGATGTGAATGTCCGAACTCGTTGAGTTGAGTCCGAGTTCACTTATGGATGCGAACGCCCGAGCTCGTTGAGTTGAGTCTGAGTTCACTTGGCCTCCCCATGAAAAATTTGGGTGGTTCCTCCAACCTGCATTGTAAGTATTGTTATAAGGATCTTTTTGAGATTGAGGATTGTTGCCCATGTAATTTAACTGCTCGTTCTCCATGTTGTGGCCATAAGGTGGGTATTCTGAACTGCTTGATCCACTTTCACTCGCTTCGCACTGCATTACTGGGTGAACCTGTGAAGAACTAAGGAAACCATCAATTTTCTTATTCAAGAGTTCTACCTGATTAGAGAGCATAGTGGCCGTATAGACGTTATAAATGTTAGCTATTTTCGTTGGCTTTGTCCTCATGACTTGCCACTGATAGTTATTCAGTGACATCTCCTCTATAAATTCATAGGCATCTTTAGGTGTCTTATTATTGATGGTTCCGCCAGCAACTGCATCAACCATTTGTCGAGTCGAAGGATTTAGGCCATTATGAAAGGTTTGAACCTGTAGCCAGGGTGGTAACCCATGGCGAGGGCATCTTCTCCAAAGGTCCTTGTATCTCTCCCATTCATCGTAAAGTGTTTCTAAATCCATCTGCACAAAAGAAGAGATATCATTACGTAATTTGGTTGTTTTAGCTGGCAAAAAATATTTTAATAAAAACTTTTCGGTTATTTGTTCCCAAGTAGTGATTGACCCTCATGGTAACGAGTTCAACCATTGTTTAGCCTTATTCGTTAACAAAAATGGAAACAACCGAAGGCGAATGCCATCATCAGAAAGGCCATTAATTTTAAAGGTAATGCAAAATTCTAGGAAATTTGCCAAGTGAGCGTTGGGATCCTCGTCCTGCAAACCATCAAACTGAACAAACTGTTGTATCATTTGAATTGTGTTAGGTTTCAGTTCAAAATTATTTGCTGCAATAGCAGGTCTAGTTATACTGACTCAGTTCCTATTAAATTAGGTTTAGCAGAATCATACATAATGCGTGGAGTAGGATTTTGATTTACTGGATTAGTAGCAATCACAGGAGGTAAGGATTTTCTTGGTTTTCAGCATCTCTTCGGTTGTGGTTGAAGTATCGTCTTCTTGCTCACCCTCTGTGTATCTTAGGCTTCGCCTTATTTCTCTCAGGTTTCTATGAACTGTGCGGTCGATCTCACCGTCAAAAGGTAGTGTTCCTGATGGGTTTCTTCTGGTCATAAACTAGAAAAAGCTATCAAAAGAAAATAAATGAAGAATTAGAAAAGAAAATAAAAATTTAAATTGCAATAAAAGTAAAATGGCTAAAGTAATAAAAATCGAGGGTTCCTAATATCCTAGTTCCCCAACAATGGCGCCAAAAACTTGATTGCGTGATATTCGTAACAGGTTTTAAAGATTTATAAATGAAACATTCTTGAGACTAACTTATTATCACGATTAAGGCAAGTGTACCTATCGAACAGTAGTATAGCTCAGCAAGACTGGATTGTTGAACCCAAAGGAACTACGAGTACTAGTATTTACTTTCTTTTTATTATCGAGCCTAAAAATTAAGAGGTTTGGTTATCTACACTAATTACTAATTAAGAATGCACATAAAAAAAGCTCGGGAAAATACTTTTGGGAAAATTCGATTGATTTAGACAATACCTAAGGAAAAATCCACCTAGACTTCACCTATTATTTGACTCTGAATTAGATGATTTATTCATTTGACTTGATCCATAGAAATCCCTATGTTATATTATTATTTCTCTCGAGACTAATAATGCCTAACCCTAGGTTGAATAATTGAAATCTCTTTCTAATTAACATCCTAGAATTGCATTAACTCGATCTATGGATTCCCTTATTAGGTTTCACCCTAATCCGGCAAAATCTTGTCACCCTATCTCTAGGCGCGCAATCAACTCAACTTAATTATGACAATTTTACTCTTAGACAGGGTCTATTCCTCCTCTGAAAAAGAGTGTTGACTTAAACAAAATCCCAAAATATTAAAACAAGAATTAAGAACATATAATTAAGAACAAGTCAAATATTTATCGTACAATTCAGATAATAATAACAAGATCTGTCTTAGGTTTCATTCCCTTTAGGTATTTAGGGGGTTTAGTTCATATTTATGAAAGAAAACATCTCAAAAGCATAAAGATAACAAAACATAAGAAAACTCAAAACTCCTGAGGGAACTTGAAGGGAGATCTCCACTCTTGATGATGAATCCGACTCTTGAGATGGATGACTCGGCTTTCCTTGAGTAATTCCTTGCTTCCTACTCTCTGTCCCCTATCTAAGTGCCTCCTCAGGTGTTTAAATAGGCTTTGGAATGCCTAAGAGCCCTCAAAATTTGCCTTTTCCAAATTGGACTAAACTTGAGCTTGGCAGGGACACGCTCATTTGACATGTCCGTGTGTGATTACTTAAGGCCGTGGTCGAGGCTGTTAAATGGGCATGGGCGTGTGATCTACCCATGTAAACCGTGCTTCGATCTTACCAAAGGGACACAGCCATATAGTCAATCGTGTGAAGAGGCTCAGGCCGTGCCAAAGCCTATTAAACCTACACGGGCGTGTGGTCTACCCGTGTGGTGAACTCTAGGCCGTGCTGATTTCCCACATTGGCCTGTTTTATCCGTTTTTGGCCCGTTTCTCAGTTCTTTTACTCTCTTATGCTCACCTAAGTATAAAACATGAAATTAAGATTAGGAGCATCGAATTCACCAAATCTAAGGAGAAATCATCCATAAAATGTGTTAAGCATGGGGTAAAAATATGTATAAATTACGGTTTATCACTCGCAATCAAAATAAATTCTTCTCAACTTATAATTCTCATCAATAATATCTCATATTAATCCATAAGCAATCATACATTGAGAATTCAACTAGAAAGGCATCAAAGTTTCAAACGTTCCAAGTTGAGCATTTTATCATGAAAACATAGGTGTCTCCCCTCATCTAAGTGGTTACATTTGATTCAAAATATCACAGAGTTTAACATCCTTACTAAGGATTCACTCAAGTCACTCGAGGTGTTTAAGGACAACAAGTTAAGCACTCAATAGTCAATATGAAAAGTTATTACCATAGGCTTGCAATGAAAATCAAATCTCCACCACTATATATTGAGATGAAACATCAATCAAAAGGTCTTTAGAGGGTTGTAACGTGGCTTTAGTTATGGGGTGTGGTCACAAGCTGAAAGAAAAGGTTAGAATAGAAATTGAATTGAAAAATTACCTAACTAGAAAAATAACTAATCATCAATTGAATACAAGTGAGCTTCTTCTCAGAATATGGATTTAAACATTTAAGCTCAAAAACAAAGAATACTACTAAGATAAATGTATGTATTGTAATTTTTTTTAAGAACAAGTCAAATAACATAGGTTAAATATCAAAGATAAAACATAGGTAAGCAACATTTTCAAATCAAATCTCGACAAAAATAGAGATCAAATTAATTTAGAGGATTTCAACAATAATGGGTTATGGGTTAATATTGAGGGTAAATCAATGAATGGGTTGTTAAGCTCAAGGGGGTTCACTAAGGGTTAATTATAAAGGTAGGCTTTAATGGAGTGAGTGGGTTAAACCTAAGTGCCTTTATCATCTTAACATATCAAATCAAATGGTGTGGTCTTGACATGCATAATCAAGCAAGTTCTAGAATAACAGATCAATATTGACGCACTCAAAGCAACAATAAAAGTGAGCGTAAAAGAAATAATATATTCTCTAAAGGCTCAAGATCTCACAAAAATTATGGCTTTTTGATGTTTAAACTTGTGAATTTCAACTCAAGATAGTACCTAAACTTGGTGAAACAACCTAAAAGTTTTTAAATCTCAAAAATCAACTTATCATGCCTGATTCTCTAATTTCTTAAAGTTTAAACAATCAATGCATGATTGCTTATGTTTTAATTCAAGACATATTAATAAAAATCATAAATTAATCAAAATTTACTCTAATAATGATATGAGAAGATCACACGGGAACAAGATAAAATTCAGGAATTTTTCTGATAATGATATAAATGACCCCCCACACTTAAGATGTACATTATTCTCAATGTACAAATATGTATAATAGTAATGTAAAGATAATATCAAAATAGAAGGGGAGAAGTGAAGCTGCCCTGAAATTGTAGACGATATCCTTGAATTAGCGAGAGCGAGAGTTGAAGAATAAGCTGAAAGGAAGGCATGATTGAGAGGGATAAATGAGAAGACACCACTGTGAAGGAGAATTAAGGGAATAATTCGATGATAACCATAAAGGCAGGTAGAATATAAGATGCAGGTCTTCAAAAGTAAATAAGAGACAATGGAATAAAAATAAAAATAACAGTAAAACACGCACGCCCGTGTTCCTCAGGGCGTGTTGGTGTACATGGCCGTGTCATTTTGAAGTTTCAACCACGGGTTGTGAGCACAGGTGTGTTGCAGGCCCGTGTTAATTTCTCAATTTTATCCATGAGAGGTGGGCATGGGTCTGTCGACTGCCTGTGTTAATTCATTCGCTCCTCCCACGCCTATGTTTATGCGCCCATGCCCATGCTAATTTCTCAGTTTCGACCATGGTTTATAGACATGGGCGTGTTGTACGCCCGTGTTGATTTGGCAAGATTGCCCACGGCCATGTCGCATGGTCGTGGCAATGAATGGAATCCCGTGTTTTGGGAAAAATTTTGCTTTGCTTTCACACGGCCGTATCGCACGGCCGTGTCTCTGCCCGTGGTATGAGCACGGCCTAAGCCACGCCCGTGGGTTAGGCCGTGTTTGCCCTTATCAAATGTCAACATTTCCTGCAGTTAGACTATGAATAGCTAAAGAAAAATTAAACCCTATTTAGTGAGGTTAGTGCTTGGGTTGCCCCCCAAGAAGTGCTCATTTAGAGTCTAAGCTCGACTCTACCTTGTGGGTATATTTAGGGGAGTTCGTGGAGCCGTAGCTCCTCTCTATCGTCTTTGAAATTCTCACTGTTGTAAAATTTTAGGCAATGTCCATTTACCTTGAAACTGCCTTGTGATGGGTGACTTACCTCTATTGTGACATGTGGAAGGATATTTTGGACTATGAAAGGACCTGACCATCGTGATTTAAGCTTCCCCAGGAATAATTTAAGCCTCGATTATACAACAGGACAAGATCTCCCACTTCAAATTGCTTGTGTTGTTTTAAAGGAGCGTCGTGGCAGCGCTTCATTGGTTCCTTGTATAGGCGTGAATTCTCATATGCATTAGTTCTCCACTCATCTAACTCGTTCAACTGCATCAACCTGTTTTCACCTGTAAGTCTGGGATCGAAGTTTTGAAATTTTATAGCTAACTCAAATGTTAGATGACATCTTTTTCCATAAATAAGTCTATAAGGTGATGTTCCTATGGGGGTCTTAAAAGCAGTTCTATAAGCCGATAAAGCATCATCTACTTTCATCGTCTAATCCTTCCTATTTAACTCTACTATCTTTTTAGGATACGTTTAAGCTCTCGGTTTGCTACTTCGACTTGGCCACTAGTTTGAGGGTGGTAAAGGGTGGCTATTCTGTGGTGAACACCGTATTTCTTAAGGGTCTTGTCAAATTGGGCATTACAAAAATGAGTACCCCTACCACTAATAATTGCTCTAGGTGTTCCAAATCGAGAGAAAAAGTTTCTTAAGGAATCGTACTACTATTCTAGCATCATTAGTAGGTAAAGCTTGTACTTCAACCCATTTGGACATGTAATCAATAGCTACTAAGATGTACTTAATCCCAAATGAACTAGGGAATGGACCCATGAAGTCGATACCCCAAATGTCAAATATTTCACATGAGAGCATATATGTCTGAGGCATTTCATCACGTTTGGAGATATTACCTGTCAATTGGCATTTATCACAAGAAGTAACATACCTGTTGGTGTCTTTGAATAGAGTGGGCCAATAAAAACCTGATTCGAGGATTTTATGTGCAGTCTTATTTCCACTATAATGTCCTCTAGTCGGTCCTGAGTGGAAGTGTTCCAAGATCTTCAATGTTTCTATCCTTGTAACGCATCTCCTAATGACTTGATCTATACATATACGGAAAAGAAAAGGGTCTTCCCAAAAGTATTTTTTCACATTAGTAAAGAATCACTTCTTTTGCTGATGTGTCAACGCTTTTGGGATAATGTTAGCGGCTAAGAAATTTGCAATATCAGCAAACCAAGGTACCTCAGAATTAGATATAGAAAAAAACTGTTCTTCAGGGAATGAATTATTTATTTCAACGTCATCTAGCTCTTTGATACTTGAATTTTCAAGACTGGAGAGATGGTCAGCCGCGATATTTTCAGCTCCTTTCTTATCCTTAATCTCCAAGTTAAATTCCTGCAATAATAAAATCCATCGAATGAGTCGAGGTTTTCCATTAGTTTTAGTCAAAAGGTAGTGAAGAGCAGAATGGTCAGTATAAACGACAACTTTAGACAGTATTAGATATGGCCTAAATTTATCGAATGCAAAAACCATAGCTAGCAGCTCTTTCTCTGTGGTGGTATAGTTTTCTTGTGCGGTTGTCAAAGTTTTGCTAGCATAATAGATAGGTTGAAAATGTTTATCTCTTCGCTGTCCCAAAACTGCACCTACTGCAAAATCACTCACATCACAGATTAGTTCAAAAGGTGAATTCCAATCAGGTGGAATTATAATTGGAGCTTTAGTCAGTTTATCCTTTAAAGTATTAAATGCTTCTTAAAAGGCACATCTTTTTCTAGTAATTTAGTCAAAGGCTTAGCTATTTTAGAAAAGTCTTTAATAAATCTTCTATAAAACCCATCATGTCCTAAAAAGCTTCTAATAGCCTTAACCGAATTAGGGGAGGTAGTTTTTCAATGGTTTCAATTTTAGATTTATCAACCTCAATCCCTTTATTAGAAATTTTATGTCCTAACACAATACCTTCTTGAACCATAAAGTGACATTTTTCCCAGTTAAGCACAAGGTTTGTTTCCTCAAATCTTATTAACACTCATTTTAAATTTTTAAGGTAAAGATGGAAAAAGTTATCAAAAAGTGAGAAATCATCCATAAATACCTCCATGACGTCTTTTACAAGTTCGTCAAAAATGGCCATCATGCAGCGCTGGAAAGTAGCAGGAGCATTACATAATCCAAAAGGCATTCTACGATAAGCAAGCATACCGTATGGACATGTAAATGTCGTCTTTTCTTTATCTTCAGGAGCTATTGGGATTTGAAAATAGCCAGAGAGTCCGTCTAAAAAGTAGTAGTACATCTGCCCTGACAATCTTTCCAACATTTGGTCAATGAATGGAAGGGGGAAGTGATCTTTTCTCGTGGCATCATTTAGCTTCCTATAATCAATGCAAACTCTCCAACCTGTGGCTGTCCTTGTTGGGATTAATTCATTCTTCTCATTCGCTAAAACAGTTATGCCTTCTTTCTTATGAACAACCTGCACTAGACTTACCCAAGAACTGTCAGAAATAGGATAAATAATTCCAGCATCTAGAAGTTTAATTACCTTAGCTTTATCAACTTCCATCATGTTGGGGTTTAGTTATCTTTTGGTTTCCATGCATGGCTTATATTCATCTTCCATTAAAATTTTGTAGGTGCAAAAAGAAGGGCTGATCCCTTTAATGTCAGAAATTTTCCAAGCTATGGCCCTTTTATGCTCTCTTAAGACTTGGAGTAATTTCTCTTTCTCTTTGGGTTGCAAGTTAGACACAATAATTACCTGTAATGTAGATTTATTTCCAAGGAATGCATATTCCAAGTGATTCGGCAGTTGTTTAAGTTCCAATTTGGGAGGTTCTTCAGTAGAGGGTTTTTGCTTAAGTTCATCATTTACCTTAATACCCTCATATTCTAGTGATCTTAGGGAGGGTTCATTGGAATCTAGTTTAGTTCCTATCTCAGAATTATCATCCCCCTCCTCTCATTAGGCAAGACACAGTTCCAACGTGTCCTTATGTATGATTTCCTGAAAGGAATCTTGAGTAGCATGGACAATAGAGTCAATAAAATAGCATGAGTCATCCTGTTCCCTAGAAAACATCATGGCATCATAAATTTTAAAGATAATCTCTTAGTCACCTACTCTAAGTGCCAATTTACCATCATCCACATCAATAACAGCCCTAGCAGTGGCTAAAAATGGATGACCTAATATTAAGGGCACTTCAACATCCTCATACATGTCAAGCACAACGAAATCAACAGGGAATATAAATTTATCTACTTTTACAAGTACATCCTCTATAATTCCCCTAGGATATTTAACAGATCTATTAGCTAATTGAATACTCATCTTAGTGGGTTTAGGTTCCCCAAGACCAAGTTGTTTAAACATTTTATATGGCTAAATCAGCTAGTGTCTTATCAACATCCAAACAACTAATTAAGCAGGGAATAGTAAAACTTCCTGGGTCTTTCAGTTTGGTTGGCAGTTGATTTTGGAGTATGTATGAGGACTCTTCATTAAGTTCCACTATAGATAAGTCTTCAAACTTCCTTTTGTTTGTTAGAAGCTCCTTTAAAAATTTTGCGTATGTAGGCATTTGCGATATAGCTTCGACAAAAGGTAAGTTAATATGAGTTGTTTAAAAAGTTCAAGAAATTTATTGAATTGTGCATCCATGCGGTCTTTCTTCAAGTTTGTTGGATATGGGATTGGTGGTTTATATTCCTTTAACATTGGATTGTCATTGTTTTCAGTTTTTTCCTCCTCTCCTTTGTCTCTTTCAGCTTCTTGTGGTGGCTTCTTATCAGATTCAGCTAATACCTTTGCACTTCTTAGTGTAATTGCTTTCACATGCCCTTTTGGATTGGGTTCGGTGTTACTAGGTAAACTTCCTGATGGTCTTTCTGAGATCATCTTAGCCAGCTGCCCAATTTGATTCTCGAGTCCTTGGATCGACACTTGCTAATTTTTAAGTGCAGTTTTAGTGTTCTGAAATCGGGTTTTCGCTACTGAAATAAATTTTGACACCATCTCCTTCGGCTTTTTCTCTTGCTGGTAAAGTTGTTGTTGGAAGCTTGGAGGATTTTGTGGTCTCTGATTTCCTTGGCTTCCCCATGAGAAATTTGGGTGGTTTCTCCAACTTGCATTGTAAGTGTTATTATAAGGATTATTTTGAGGTCGAAGATTATTAACCATAAAATTTAGTTGCTCGTGTTCCATGTTGTGGCCATAAGATAGGTATTCTGAGTTGCTCGTTTCACCTCCATTTGTATTGTATTGTATTGCATTGCATAACTGGGTGAACCTGTGAAGAGCTAAGTTAACCATCAATTTTTTTATTCAAAAGTTCTACCTGATTAGAGAGCATGGTGACCGAATCGGCATTAAAAATGCCGGCTGCTTTCGTTGGCTTTTTCCTAATGACTTGCCCTTGATAATTATTCAGTGATATCTCTTCTATAAATTCATAAGCCTCCTCAGGTGTCTTATTATTGATAGTCCCACCAGTAGCTGTGTCAATCATCTGTCTAGTCGAAGGATTAAGACCATTATGAAATGTTTGAACTTGCAACCGTGAGGGCAGCCCATGGTGAGGGCACCTTCTCAAGAGGTCCTTGTATCTCTCACATGCATCATAGAGTGTTTCTAGATCCATCTGCACAAAAGAAGAGATATCATTCTTAATTTGGTTATTTCAGTTAGCGAAAAATATTTAAGTAAAAACGTTTCGATCATTTGTTCCCAAGTAGTGATTGACCCTCGTGGTAACGAGTTCAATCACTGTTTAGCTTTGTTCCTCAAAGAAAAGGGAAACAACCGAAGGCAAATGGCATCATCAGAAAAACCATTGATTTTAAAAGTGTCGTAAAACACCAAAAAATTCACCAAGTGATTGTTTGTATCATTATCCTACAGACCATCAAACTGAACAAATTGTTGTATCATTTGAATTGTGTTAGGTTTCAGTTCAAAATTATTTGCAGCAATAGCAGGTCTAACTATATTTGACTCAGTTCCTGTTAAAGTAGGTTTAGCATAATCATACATAGTGCGTAGAGCAGGATTCTGATTTACTGGATTAGCAGCAATTGCAGGAGGTAGCAGATTTTCTTGATTTTCAGACATCTCCTCGGTTGTAGAGGAAATATCGTCCTATTGCTCTTTCTCTGTGTATCTTAGGCTTCGCCTTATTTCTCTTCGGTTTTTGTGAGCTGTGCGATCGATCTCATTGTCAAAAATTAATGGTCCTGATGGGTTTATTCTAGTCATAAACTATAAAACCTGCCAAAAGGAAAAAGAAAAATTAGAAAGAAAATAAAAATTGAAATTGAAATAAAAGTAAAATGGCTAAAGTAATAAAAATCGAGTGTTCCTAATATCTTAGTTCCCCGGCAACGGCGCTAAAAACTTGATGTGAACAAATCATGATAAGTTTTATAATTTACGAATGTCCGTTCTTGCAAACTAACTATTATCACAACAAAGGCAAGCGCACCTTATCGAACAGTAGTATAGTTTATCGTAAGACCGGGATGTCGAACCCAAAGGAACTAAAAGTACTAGTATTAACTTTCTTTTTATTATCTAGCCTAGAAATAAAGGAAGTTTGTTTTATCTAAACTAATTACTAAACTAAGAATCCACGGAAAGTAAATTGGGTAAATAACTTTTGGAAAAACTGAATGATTTGGACAATACCTAAGGGAAAAATCCACCTAGACTTCACTTGTTATTTAACTCTGAATCAGATGATTTATTCATTTGACTTGATCCGTAGAAATCCCGAATTTATATTATTATCTCTCTTGAGACTAACAACGTCTAACCCCTGGTTGATTGATTGAAATCTCTTTCTAATTAACTCCCTAGTGTTGCATTAACTCGATCTATGGATTCCCGTATTAGGTTTCACCCTAATCCTGCAAAATCTTGTCACCTTATCTCTAAGCGTGCAATCAACTCCACTCAGTTATGCTAGATCTACTCTTAGACAGGGACTTTTGCTCCTTTGAATAAGCACATCAATACTTGAATCAATATCCTGGAATATTAAAGCAAGAATTAAGAACACATAATTAAGAACAAGTCAAATATTTATCATACAATTCACAAACTAATAACAAGATCCGTCTTAGGTTTCATTCCTCTTAAGTATTTAGGGAGTTTAGTTTATATTTACGAAAAAAAACATCTCGAAAGAATAATGATAACAAAAATAAAGAAAACTCAAGAACTTTTGAAGGGAATTAAAGGGAGATCTTCAGTCTTGAAGGTGAATCCGACTTCTGAGATCCATCAATCGGCTTTCTTTGAGTAATTCCTTGCCTCCTACTCCATGTGTGTCCCCTATAATCCTCCTCTAGTGTGCTTAAATAGGCTTTAGAATGACTAAAAGCCTTTAAGAGTGGCCTTTTCAGAATAGGACTAAACTTGGGCTCGATAGGGACACGCCCGTGTGCGATTTCTCCAATCAGTGTTCAAGGCTATTAAATAGACATGGGCGTGTGGTCTACCCATGAAAGTCGTGCTCGATTTTGCTAAATAGTACATGAATTATCATGTACACCAGTCGAGTGTCTAAAATGTGGCGTATCATTGTTAAGAGATTTGACTTATCAGTGGTGGAATACTCTGGTTGTTGTTGTGCCAAGGGAAAACGTTACATGGGAGTTTTCCCAAATAGAATTCATAAAGAAGTATATTAGCCAGAGATTTTTGTATCAAAAAGAAATTTCTAGAGCTTAAACAAGGAAATATGATTATATATTAGTACAAACGATAATTAGTTAGATTGAGTAAGTATACCAGAGAATGGGTTTCGACTGAGGCTGATATATATAAATGTGTTGAAGAATGGTTAAACGAAGACATCAAGTTATTGATTGGAATTCTTGAATTAAGGGAATTTGTAGTACTGGTTAATCGAGTACACAAAGTCGAGGAATTAAGTAAAGAAAAAAACAAGTGAAAAGAGAAGCCTGAATTTCTGGTAAAAGGTTTATGGGCAAATCACATCATCTACTTCAAAGAAATACCATGGTCGTTTTACCGTATATATGGGATATTCCGAAAAAGAACAAAGTTCTCAACGCTTTATGCCGAGATCTTCGTCCCCATCTATAACGGGTGTTAGAAGTGTTGGTAACTCCAAACCTAGATGTAAACATTGCAATAAATTTCATTTTGGGGAGTGTCGTATGAGAAGCAGAGCTTGCTATAAATGTGGTTCTTTTGACCACTATCTTAAAGAATGTCCAGAAAGGATTGAAAAAGATATTGATTAGACTTCGAAGCCAAGTAATCCTGGTTTAAGAGGTAGACCACCCTATCATTTCGGCAATGTCAGTGGTAGTTGAGGTGCTACAAAAGATTCAACAGTTAAGTTTGAAGCACAAGCACTCGCAAGGACATATGCTATTTGTGCAAGAGAAGATGCCTCTGTAACAAACGTCATTACTCGTACATTTTCTCTTCTTGATACTAATATTACTGCTTTGGTTAGTCCTGGTTCAACATATTCATACATATGCACGAATTTAGTATCTGTTAAAAATTTATCTGTTGAGTCCACTAAATTCGTGGTTAAAGTCTTGAACCCCCAGGCTAGTTTGTGATGGTAGATAAAATATGTAAAAACTATTCGTTAATGGTAAAGGGTTATTGGTTCTCAGCTGGTTTGATGTTGTTGCTCTTTCATGAATTTGATATAATTTTGGGAATGGACTGGCTAACTCAACATGATGCGGTGGTGAATTGTAAACAAAAATAAATTGTGTTGAAATGTCAGAATAGTGAATTACTTCATGTTGAATCTAATAAACTGGATGGGTTATCTAATGTAATTTCAGCTATATCAGCACAGAAATATGTCAGAATAGGGAATGATGCTTATCTTGCATATGTGTTGGACACTAAAGTATCTGAATTAAAGATTATGTCAATGTCAATTGTTTGTGAGTTTCCTGATATGTTTCGGGAAGAATTACCTGGATTACCACCAGTTAGAGAAATGGAATTTTCTATAGATCTTATTCCAAGAACAACTCCTATATCTATAGAACCTTATCGAATGGCTCCAACAGAGCTAAAAGAGTTGAAAGCACAATCGCAAGAATTGACAGATAGGGGCTTTGCTCGACCTAGTCATTCACCTTGGGGTGCACCGATTCTGTTTGTAAATAAGAAAGACGGATCGTTGAGGCTGTGTATTAATTACACGCAAGTCAACAAGGTTACAATCAAGAACAAGTATCCATTGCCTCTAATTGATAACCTGTATGATCAGCTGAAAGGTGCCACTGTTTTTTCTAAAATAGATCTCCATTCTGAATGCTATCAGTTGTGAGTGAAAGACTCAGATGTACAGAAGAAAGCTTTTAGAACCAAGTACAGGCACTATGAGTTTCTTGTGATGTTGTTCGGCCTGACTAATACACCTACAGTATTCATGGATTTAATGAATAGAATTTTCAGACCGTATCTAGACAGGTTTGTGGTGGTGTTTATTGATGATATTTTGGTATATTCCCGAGATAAAAATGAGCATACTGATCATTTGAGAACTGTGCTTCAAACCTTGCGTTAGAAACAACTGTATGCCATATTCTGTAAGTGTGAATTTTAGCTTCGGGAAGTCAGTTTCTTTGGGCATGTAGTGTCTACAGAAGGTATCAAGGTAGAAGCGAGTAAAATCTCAGCTATTACTAATTGGAAACCACCGAAAAATATGTCTGAAGTCAAAAGTTTTCTGAGAGTAGCTGGATATTATCAGAGGTTTGTAAAAGGGTTTTCGATGATAGCTTCTCTGATGACTCATTTGTTGCAAAAGGATGCGAAATATGAGTGATTTGATAAATGTTAGCTGAGTTTTGACAGATTGAAACTTTGTTGACTAAAGCACCAGTACTGTTCAGCCTGAATCGGGTAAAAAATTTGTAATTTATAGTGAAGCATCATTAAATGGTTTAGGCTGTGTTTTGATACAAGAAGGAAATGTAATTGCCTATGCCTCTAGATAGCTAAAGCCACATACAAAGAATTACCCGATAATGATCTAGAATTGGCAGCCATTGTGTTTACATTGAAAATTTGGTAACACTATCTATTTGGTGAAAAATGTTACATGTTCACTGATCATAAGAGTTTGAAGTATCTGATGTCACAAAAAGACTTGAATCTGAGACAGCATAGATGGCTTGAGTTATTAAAAGATTATGATCTAATTATTGAGTATCATCTAGAAAAAGCCAATGTGGTTGCTGATGCTGTAAGCAAAAAGTCTTTGTTTGCTTTGTGAGTAATGAATACCCGAATGTCATTGTTAAATGAATCATAACTGAGTTAAAAGCTAGACCAATATTCTTTGCAACAGATTTGTAAAGCTTAGAAGAATGGCGATGAATTACAAGCTAGACGGATACAGTGCGAGTTGGATAATGATTCAGAATTTAAGATTGGATCTGATGGTCGTCTTCTATTCAGAGGTAGGATATCAGTACAGAAGATTTTGAATGAAGCTTACAATGGCATAATGTCTATTTATCCTGATAGTAACAAGATGTACAATGATTTGAAAAAGATATATTGGTGGCCGGGAATGAAATGAGATATTTCTAAATTTGTATCCAAATGTTTGATATGCCAACAAGTAAAAGCTGAACACCAAGTACCTTCAGGATTATTATAGCTAGTTACTATACCAGAGTGGAAATGGGAAAGAGTAACTATGGATTTTGTATCGGGATTACTCTTATCTCCGAAAAAGAAAGATGCTATTTGGGTAATCGTTGACCATCTAACAAAGTTTGCACACTTTATTCCGGTACGTATGGATTTCTCCCTTGATAGATTGCTTGAATTATATGTTTCTGAGATTGTCAGACTGCATGGAGTACCAATCTCCATTAGCTCCGATAGAGATCCTCGGTTTACATCTTGATCTTGGAACAAGTTGCAAGAAGCTCTAGGTACACAATTAGATCTTAGTACTGCATTTCATCCTCAAATAGATGGTCAATTAGAATGTGTAATAAAAATTTTAAAAGATATGCTTTGGTGTTGTGCGTTAGAATTCGAAGGTAATTGGAAAAAGTACTTGCCTTTGGTTGAATTTGCATACAATAATAGTTAGCAATCTAGCATTAAAATGGCATTGTATGAGGCTCTGTATGGTTGGAAATGTAGAACTCCATTGTATTGGATAGAGCTTAGTGTGAAAAAGATACATGGAGTTGACTTAGTCAGTGAAGCAGAAGAAAAGGTAAATGTGATTTAGGATAGTTTAAAAGTAGCCTCTACTCATCAAAAGTCTTATGCTGACCTTAAACGAAAACAAATAGAATTTCAGGTCGGTGACAGGGTATTCTTAAACGTATCACCTTGGAAGAAAGTTCTCTGGGTTGGCCGTAAAGGAAAATTGAGTCCACAGTTCATCAAACCGTATGAGATTACAAAAGGAATCAAACCTATCGCATATCGATTGGCATTACCACCAGAGCTTGATAGAATTCTTAATTTTTTTCACGTGTCCATGTTACGACGGTATCGGTTAGATCCTTCACATGCTATATCTTCGATAGAAGTAGAAATTTAGCCTGACATGACTTAAAATGAAGAACTGATTAAAATCATGGCACGAGAGACAAAATAATTAAGAAATAAAAGGTAGCTTTAGTAAAATTTCTATGGCAACGACATAGGATTGAAGAAGCTACCTGGGAACCGAAGGATACCATGAGAAAGCAATACTCGAACCTTTTTACTAGTAAAATTTTTTAGGACGAAAATTTTTAAGGGGGGACAGTTGTAACAGCCCATTTTTAGTGAAACCAGAACAGTGGTTTCAGGACCAAAAATTCGAGTCAAAAATAAAAATTATTTTAAAATTATTATATGGTTTGCATTATGATAAGAATATTATATGAAAATTCTGATAAGAAAATTTTACTGACTATGTGTTTAATTATGAAAGGACCAAATTGTATAAAATGAAAAAGTTGAGTTCTAGTAGCTATAAGTACCAAATAGCTATGGAATTCAAGACTTGAGGTCCTTATATGGAAATTAGACCATTAAATGGAGTTAGTAGATATTTTTGATGAATCATCAATGAAAAATTAGAAAAAAGAAGATGACTAAATTGGAAAGTGGAAAAATTAAAAGATGATAATTAAATTAAATAGAAAATATCATCTTATTTTCATCTTCTTCCCCAAATTAAAACATGGAAACCCTAGGAAAGAGAAAAACATTCAAGCAAGCTTTCTTGGCTTAATTAGGTAAGCATTCTTGTCTCGTTTTTAGTAATTTTTATATTTTCAAGTTCAGAATAGCTTAATCTATCTATTTTGGGGATTAATTTGTAAATATATCAACGTATAGAAATTTTTCAATGGATGTAAATGCTTAAATTTTGAAATTTATGGTAGAAAATGAATGGTTGTTGATAGATAAAAAACTTTTACAAAGAGAATTTTAATGAAATTATGATTTAGGAACTAAATTGAAAAAACTGGAAAAACCATGGAAAAATTTTGATTTCTGTGAAATTCATCGGGTGTTATTGTAACATATAAAATTTGGTTAGGCTTGAAATAAGGATTAAATTGCATGAATTTCATTTTTCGAGCTTAGGGACAAAATTGTCATTTATGAAAAGTAAAGGGGCAAAATGGTTATTTTGCGTAAGATGTGAATTGAATTCAATTGTAACAGCCCGGTTTAGACCCTAGTCAGAATAGTGCTTTCGGGAACACAAATCTGAGTCAGAAAAATATTTTAATATTATTTTTTTGTGTTTACAGTATGTGTTTAAGCATGTGTGAAAGTTTCGTGTGGAAATTTTATTAATTGTGTGCTTAATTTGATAAAATGACCTAATCGCGTAAAATATGAAAGTGGTCTACTATTTGTTAAAGTGCTTAATTGTTATGTCCTATTAAAGGAGAGGTCCTTATGATCCAATTATACCATTGATATGGTTAATGGACATTAACGACCTTAATATATGTAATTTTATAATGAAAATGAAAAGGTTAAAAATGTAAATGGCTTAATAATGTAAATTAAAATAAAAAAAAAGCATGAAAATTGGCCATTATCATTCATGCTTGCCAACAATAAACGAAAAAGAAAAACACAACTAGGGTTTGGCACTTGTAATTATTGATTAAGGTATGTATTTTGCTTGGTTTTAGATAATTTCTGATTTTGATGATGATTTGGAATTATTCCATTATTGATTTTGTGAGTTTTGAAATGTTAATTGATGGAAGATGGAAGTTATGTGTTTGGTTAGTATATTTTGTCTTTGAATTTTTTATGAATTTGAGTAATTTGGGCTAAATTATAAAAATGAGATTTTGAGAGACTAAAATGTGAAATAAATGAAACATATGGGCTTATATGAACACTATCTATATTCGGCTAGGCATGTGTGCAAAGAAATTTTGTGTATTTGTGATTTTGTGAATTAGGGACTAAATTGTTAAAATGTGAAAATGTGAGGGCTAATTTATAAAATGCCCTACATATGTGTTTAAGGATTAAATTGAATGATTTTTTGAATAGAAGGGTCAATTTTGAATACATTTAGATAAAGAAAAGAGGAATTCGGATTTAGATCGAGGGAAATCGAAGATTATCGAGTAAACAATCCGAATCGTCAAATCCGAGTACAAGGTAAGTTCGTACGTGATAAATGATGTTATAGTTATGTTTTAATGCTTTGATAATGCATAAATTGTATAAATATTTGATTACGGTTTGAGCATGATGCTAACCAACTATGTTCGGCACTAAGTGTGTGGTTCGAAATAGCTTCAGCAACAAATAGCACTAAGTGTGGGAGTTGGAATAGCTTCGGCTATATGAGGTACTAAGTGTGCGATACCGAGATAGCTTCGATTTATTAAAATGGCACTAAGTGTGCGAGATTCTTACTGTAACACCCCAAACCCGGCCTAAACATTATAGCTGGAACTGGTGATGTCACATTGAAGTGTTTTTCGTAAAGTGTGAAATCATTTGAAATGCCCAATGTTTATTTAGCCTTTTTGTGTGAACTGGAAAATGATTTTAAAATTTGCATCACTATCAAAAAGTATTCACTTTAAAACTTATTAATTCAAAAATCTTGTTTATCGCGAAAGATTTTGAAACAGTTTTGCATATTCGTGGTATTTTGGTAAATCATGCATATCTTTTGAAAACCCACATCCTACTACTATAAGATATAAATAAAAAATAAATAAACCCCAAAAATAAAAAAATTATAGAGGCCTTATTACATAATGAAATGCAAAATGAAGTCTTAATTATAATATTAAAAGAAACTTCATCGAGTGGCCACCTCTGAGTCCTCCATCGCCTCGATCCGTCAATGCCTGAGGATTTCCTACACAGTTAACAAATGGGTGAATTTACGAAAACTCAGCGTGTGAAATCCCATGAAAGCATACGATTAGAGTAAACACAATTTGGACCTAAGCCCTCTGTTTCAGTTAGGGGCCTTAGCCCCTCTTTCAGTAGCAGTAACAGTCTGGGCCTAAGCCCATTACAATATCAGTGGCAATCTGGGCCTTAGCCCATTTTAGTATTGTATGCAAACACAGAATCCTACCCAATCCATCCGCCACACACCATATCCGTACCAGCCCTACACACCATTTGAGGATAAAATCGACCCACCCAACCCTACACACCAAGTCGTACCGGTTACGGCACTAAAACAGTTTTTGCAGCAGAGCTGCCAGTAATAGGCTTATAGCCTTTCAATACACTTCCTCCAAAATCATATATCCTTACCCATGCAATGCAACATGATATGAATGTACATACAGTAAAAATTGCATGCTTAAGTAGTCATACATCACATAGTGGGTAAAATAGTCATCTTACCAATAATAAGGGTCCAGGTACACTTACCGGTCAAACAGTAGGTCAACAGTTGTCTTGGGCGACCCGTGCAACCTTAACAGTCAATCAATGGTATTGGGCCCACGTCCCATATTGCGGGCCCATGTGGGCCCACACGCTCGTATAGCCCCCATAGCCCAAATTGGCCTTAGCCGTGTGGTTTACACAGCCTAGCCCAATAGTAACCACACTTTTATGCGATTGATTCCTTGTGGGGCCCATAGACCCATGAGGCCAACATGGCTCGTACAAGGCAAGATGGCCCAATATCGTTTTGGCCCATGAAGACGCTCATGGCCATCTCGTCGACCACACGGCCTACCACATGGGTGCCCACATGCCCGTGTGGTGTTGTCGACCCACTTTTTTGGATTTTCAGCCTTTGCAGTTTCACATCCAATGGCAGTGTTACACACACCTATTATGGGTCTGTAACCGAAACGCTTCCGAGATCAATGCACCTATGATTAACAACAATCCCTCATTAGCCTAAAACCATCGTTAATCCATACCACAATATCAAAAAGGATTCGTTCGATCCATTGTCACTTACGAAACCAACAATCGATCGATAAGAAACACTGCCATAAGTATTTAAAGTCCTTACTGACTTAACAACCACGTACCACTCCAATACTTTGACCTTTATAAGAAACATTTGATCGATACATAAGTATTTAAAGTCCAATAAAAACACATCTCGTTTAAAGCGCTTACCCCAAAAGTGAATAGACCCTTGTAATGAGAAGAATAATTGGCCTCAACTTCCACAATAGAATCCACACTCCTAGCAAGATTAGACAGATCATAAGATGTTTAGACGAAAAGCATACATTTGGCCTCAAAGAGAAAGAGAAGGGGAAAGCTGAAACTTGGTAGTACAGCTAACGTAGATTCGGCTAGAAAAATTATAATGAAACGATTGTACTTACCCAAACCAATAATTCAAATGAATTTCGGCAATAGTCAATCAAGGAGATTTTGCTTAAGCAAGAAGAATAGAAAGATTTGAGAGAGGGAATAAAAAATTTATTCAATCAAAGAGGTGATCAATTGAGTCTGGGAAAAGAAGAAGAGATTCAATCAAGACTAAGGCTAAAAACCGAAAGGGTCAGAGAGAGAAAATAAAGGAGGTTATTCGGCTACAAAAGGTATCAAGGGAAAAAAGTTGTCAAAGAGTAGAAGGAGAAGAACAGTAATCAAGAAAGTTCCAAAATGAAAGTACCCGAAAGCACTAGCTAGAAACAACCAATACTGAAAAACTTCCTAACACAAATCGGCTTTAGAAAAAAAAGAGTAAACAAAACCACTATTTGGCGAAAACCTAAAATGAAATGACCAATTACCAATACGTAGCCGAATTTTACCCCAAAAGAACTCCCCAATTTCGTTCAGCCTTCCACACACTAAACACCTCCCCAACATCCCTACACAATCAAAACACTAAGTGCCAGAGTTCAAACTCGGCAAGACTCTTCTCCAAATTTGAAATTGCTTGATTTTCTCCTAAATTTCCTCCCATCCATCTCTTCAAATTTGGCTAACAACAACCCATTTAAATCTATTCAAACTCTTTGTGTTTCGGTCAAACACAACTTCCTCCCAAGGCCACCAGCAAAAATAATCGCCATTTGCACAAGCAGGGATTCGAACCTCTGACCACTAGCACACTTTACACGCTACTATCCACTAGACTAGCAGGCCCATTTTGTCATGTTTTACCAAAATAAACTTATAACCCAACTGGCCAAAGATAGGGATTTTATCCTTAAAAAGAAAAATTTTGTGGAAGCCAAGGGTTGAACCCATGACTTCCCAGACACTTCTTAGAACACTCAGAACACTTAACCACTAAAGCAGATGCATAATTGTGTCACTTTCATGTACAACTAAATATTTATGTCAGTCTCTTAATTGTACCCACACTTAAGACCTAATACTTCTGGCCCAAACTTTGGGCCGTTACAATTCACCCCTCCTTAAAGAAATTTCGCCCCCAAAATTTCCAACTATCAGATCAATCGTAAAACACAGACTACACTACTACGCTCCCGCTGCGCACTCTAAATCCAAAACACTACCACATTTTGCCTGAGGTTTGAAGTATAGTAATGTCATATAGGAATGCACAGACCTAACATCAATCAGTAAAAAGTAAGGTACATTATGGATAAAGAACGTACCCGCATCAGCATTTGGGGTGTCTCTGTTCTCTCGGTGACATGCAGTAAACTAGTGTTGGCTACCTTGCCTCAATATAACCAGCACCTCTGCCCTCCGTCCATGACCACAGCCCAAACCATTTCCACCCCTAGCCTGACCACGGCCTCTCTGTGGCTATTGAACAGTATCCGTACTAGTAGCTTGCATCTGATCGGGCCTCTGTGGACAATATTCTATATGGTGCTCCAAATATCCACACCTAAGACATGCCCCAATCCTTCGCCAGCACTCGTCTTGATGACACCTCCCACAATTAGCATAGGGCTGCGGTCAAGTAACAGCAACAGGGTCCTCAACTCTAATCGGCCCATCAACTCTGGGCTTTTTCTTAGGCCTCACTAATGAGCTCGAGGGCTCTGAATCCCTCTTATTCCTACCCCTTTCCTTTTTGCGGTTCTGGCGCTCAGCGCGTTTCACATCTTCAGCTATCTTCACCATTAAAGCAGCAAAATCTCGCTCCCTCTGTAGAGCTTTTAAAACCCGTAGACTATCTTTGAAGCCATCTTCAAAACAAACGCAGCGCTCATATTCAGTTACCACCATCCCTCGTGCATAAAGGCTAAGTCACAAAAATTCAACTTCGTACTCAGCCACTGTCTTATCTCCCTAAGTTAAATTTAAAAATTCCCTCCTACAGGCATCCACATAGCTGACACCCACATATTTAGCCTGGAAAGTAGTCTTGAAAAACTCCCAGGTCAAACGATCAGCTTGAGTGCCCTCTTTGACAATAAGCAACCGCTAGTAAGCCTCGTCTCTTAGCTGTGATACTATACCTTTTAGTCTCTATTCAGGGGTGTAATCGAGGTCTTCCATGATCCTTTCTATGGCCTCGATCAAATATTCAGCCACACTAGGGGCCACTCTAGCAATACCTCTTAATATCTTAGACTCATTACACCTGAGTCGTTCAGTAATCGACCCATAGCCCACAATCTAATACTAGGCCCAGCGACCCTTTCTAGAATCCTCAACATCACATGAGATAGTGCGTCGTCCCTAACCAATCGATTTTGAAACCCCATCCCAGTCGATTTATTCCTTTACCTTGATCCGTAGAAATCCCTAATTTATATTATTATCTCTCTCGAGACTAACAATGTCTAACCCCTGATTGATTAGTTGAGATCTCTTTCTAATTAACTCCCTAGTGTTGCATTAACTCGATCTATGGATTCCCTTATTAGGTTTCACCTTAATCGAGAAAAATCTTGTCACCCTATCTCTAGGCGTGCAATCAACTCCACTCAATTATGTTAGATCTACTCTTAGACAGGGACTTTTTCTCCTCTGAATAAGCACATCCATACTTGAATCAATATCATTCGATATTAAAGTAAGAATTAAGAACACATAATTAAGAACAAGTCAAATATTTATCATACATTTCAGAAAATAATAACAAGATCCGTCTTAGGTTTCATTCCCCTTAGTTATTTAGGACGTTTAATTCATATTTATGAAAGAAAACATCTCGAAAGAATAATGATAACAAAACATAAAGAAAACCCAAGAACTCTTGAAGGGAATTGAAGGAAGATCTTCAGTCTTGAAGGTGAATCAACTTCTGAGATGGATCAATCAGCTTTCTTCGAGTAATTCCTTGCCTTCTACATCGTGTGTGTCCCCTTTGATTCTCCTCTAGTGTGCTTAAATAGGCTTTAGAATGCCTAGAAGCCCTCAAGAGTGGCCTTTTCCGAGGAGGACTAAACTGGGGCTCGACAGGGACACGCCCGTGTGACACCTCTGTGTGCGATTTCTCCAATCCATGTCCAAGGCTGTTAAATAGACACGGACGTATGGTCTCTCTGTGTAAGTCGTGCTCAATTCTGCTAAGTAGACATAGGCATGTGGTCTACCCATGTGAGGAAGTCCAGGCCGTGTTGATTTACCATGTTGGCCCATTTTCTTCGTTTTCAGCTCGTTTCTCGCTCTTTTTATGCTCCTATGCTCATCTAAGTATAAAACATGAAATTAAAGGATTAGGAGCATCGAATTCACCAAATCTAAGGATAAATCATCCAAAAATGTGCTACACATGGGGTAAAAATATGTATAACTTATGGTTTATCAAATACCCCCACACTTAAGAATTTGCTTGTCCTCAAGCAAAATCCTCAACCCTCTGATTGCATGATATTCGTAACAGGTTTCAAAGATTTATAAATGAAACATTCTTAAGACTAACTTATTATCACGATTAAGGCAAGTGTACCTATCGAATAGTAGTAAAGCTCAACAAGACCGAATTATCAAACCCAAAGGAACTACGAGTACTACTATCTACTTCCTTTTTATTATCTAGCCTAAAAATTAAGAAGTTTGGTTATCAAAACTAATTACTAACTAAGAATGCACAGAAAGAAAACTTAGGAAAATACTTTTGGGAAAATTTGATTGATTGAGACAATACCTAAGGAAAAATCAACCTAGACTTTACCTGTTATTTGACTCTGAATCAGACGATTTATTCATTTGACTTGATCCGTAGAAATCCCTAAGTTATATTATTATCTCTCTCGAGACTAATAATGCCTAACCCTAGGTTGAATAATTGGAATCTCTTTCTAATTAACACCTTAGAATTGCATTAACTCGATCTATGGATTCCCTTATTAGGTTTCACCCTAATCCGGCAAAATCTTGTCACCCTATCTCTAGGCGCGCAATCAACTCCGCTTAACTATGGTAATTTTACTCTTAGATAGGGTCTATTCCTCCTCTGAATAAGAGCGCTGACCTGAATAAATATCCTGGAATATTAAAACAAGAATGAAGAATACATAATTAAGAACAAGTCAAATATTTATCATACAATTCAGATAATAATAACAAGATCTGTCTTAGGTTTCATTCCCCTTAGTTATTTAAGGGGTTTAGTTCATGTTTATGAAAGAAAACATCTCAAAAGCATAAATATAACAAAACATAAGAAAACCCAAAACTCCTGAAGGAACTTGAAGGGAGATCTCCAGTCTTGATGATGAATCCGACTCTTGAGATGGATGAATCGGCTTTCCTTGAGTAATTCCTTGCTTCCTACTCTTCGTTCCCTATCTAAGTGCCTCCTTAGGTGTTTAAATAGGCTTTGGAATGCCTAAGAACCCTCAAAATTGGCCTTTTTTGAATTGGACTAAAATTGGGCTCGGTAGGGACACGCCCCTGTGACACTCCTATGTGCGATTACTTAAGACTGTGGTCAAGGCTGTTAAATGGGCACGGGCATGTGATCTACCTGTGTAAATCGTGCTTTTACCTTTCCAAAGGGACATGGCCGTGTAGTCAACCCATGTGAATAGGTTCAAGCCGTGCCAGAGCCTATTAAACCTACAGAGGTGTGTGGTGAACTCTAGGCCGTGCTGATTTCCCACGTTGGCCCGTTTCTCGGTCCTTTTACTCTCTTACGCTCACCTAAGTATAAAACATGAAATTACAGGATTAGAAGCATCGAATTCACCAAATCAATGGAGAAATCATCCATAAAATGTGTTAAGCATGGGGTAAAAATATGTATAAATTACGGTTTATCAATTACCCCCACACTTAAGCATTTGCTTGTCCTCAAGCAAAACCCTTAACTCACAATCAAAGTAAATTCTTCTTAACTTATAATTCCTATTAATAATATCTCAAAATAATCCATAAGTAATTATACATTGAGAATTTGACTGAAAGAACATCAAAGTTTCAAACATTCCAAGTTGAGTATTTTATCATGAATGCATAGGTGTCTCCCTCATCTAAGTACTTACCTTCAACTCAAAATATCACAAAGTTTCACATCCTCACTAAAGATTCACTCAAATCACTCGAGGTGTTTAAGGAAAATACATGAAGCACTCAATAGTCAATAATGAAAAGTCATTACCATAGGCTTGCATGAAAATCAAATCTCCACCACTATGTATTGAGATGAAAATCAATAAAAAGGTCTTTAAAGGGTTGTAACGTGGCTTTGGTTAGGGGGTGTGGTCACAAGCTGAAAGAAAAGGTTAGAATCGAGATTGAATTGAAAAATTTCCTAACTTGAAAAAGTAATTAAACATCAACTGAGTACAAGTTAGCTTCTTCTCAGAAGATGGAATTTAGATACTGCAGCTCAACAATACCGAATTACAACTAATATGTAAGTATGAATTTTTTTTTAAGAACAAGTCAAAATGCAAAATAGAATAAAACATAGGTAAGCAATTATTCCAACTCAAATCCTGACAAAAATAGGGATCAAATTATTTTAGGGGATTTTAACAATAATGAGTTATGGGTTAATATTAGGGGTAAATCAATGAATGGTTTGTTAGGCTCAAGGGGGTTCACTAAGAGTTAATTGTGAAGGTAGGCTTTTATGGAGTGAGTGGGTTAAACCTAAGTGCCTTTATCATCTTAACATATCAAATCAAATGGTGTGGTCTTGACATGCATAATCAAGAAAGTTCTGGAATAACAAGTCAAGATCGACGCACTCAAAGCAACAATAAAAGTGAGCATGAAAGAAATAATAGATGCTCTAAAAGCTCAAAATCTCACAAAAATTATGGCTTTTTGATGTTTAAAATTATGAATTTCAACTCAAGATAATACCTAAACTTGGGAGAAACAACCTATAAAATTTTAAATTAAAAAGTCAACTTATCATGCTTGATTCTCTAATATCTTAATGTTTAAACAATCAATGCATGAATGCCTAAGTTTTAATTCAAGACATATCAATAAAAATCATAAATTAATCAAAATTCATTCTAATCATGGCATGAGAAGATCACATGAGAATAAGACAAAATTTAGGGATTTTTAATGATGATATGAAGACCCCCTCACACTTAAGATGTGTATTGCCCTCAATGTACAAAAAGAGATATATTGATAAAGATAGATATATAATCATAAGATAGGGAGAGAAGTGAAACTTCATGAATGATTCATGGACTCCTTGAATTAGCGTCATGGAGAATGAACGACGAAAGCAATGATGAGGGTGGAGGAGGATACTCCGGTGGTGGTAGAGGTTAGGTTCCACAAACGCTGCACCAAAAGAATATTATATCTCAAGTTGGCTATGGTCGTGGTCGAGTAGGGCATGGTAGTCGTGGAGAACCTTTCCCAGTGGAGTTTCAAGTTCCTAAGTAATAGTGAGCTTTGGAGCTCTTCATAACTATAACAAAATCAGGAACTTTTTTAGGAAATATATAAGGAAGAATAATTACTCGTAATGAAATAGCCGAAATTTAAAATTGTAAAATAATAATTATAAAACCTAATAAAAATAAGCTTAAAGAAAAATAAAAAGTAGTCTTAAACTAAAATAAAAGGAACAACATAAAATAATAAATAAAAGTTTTTAAACATCTTCATCGCTAGATGGTTCACGAAGTGGGGGTGGCGATGAGATGTGGAAGTGCTGACAAATCTGCTATAGAGTAGCATCAATGTTATCGAAGTGTCGAAAACACTGCTGCTCGAATCGAGTAAGGCGCTCAGAGAAGTCAACGCATGAAGTCGCCGCATGAACTGGATGATGAGGAGGTAGTGGCTGAGACGGTGGGTCCTTGTTACGTGGAGGGACATCATTAGTAATGTCCTTGGGGTCTTCCTTCCCGGCTGATTTGGTGAGGCAAAATTGAGAAGGGTGGGTTCCTCGGTGCTTCTCGATCATCCTCATATGTAACATGCTCGAGATGCCCTGTGGGGACATCTGGCCAATGAGTGTGAGGGAGGATGATTAGGCCGCTGTGTTGAGGTGCCCGAAGTGTCAAGCCAACCAAGTTACGTAGGGGCCAATGGAGATGACCCCCCTCTGATGCCACTCTGTCTGGTGGTAAATGGCAAGGGAAATGAAGTGGGCGAGGTCAAAGACATGCCCATTTGCCATACTCCATAAAAAGTAGGCGTCGTGAGTGTTGACGATGTCAGTGCTCTCTCACTGGCCTATCAAAGTGTATGCCAAGATGGCGTATAGGTACCTCAATGAGGGAGAGAGAGCCGATGCCTTAGAGCGGTTGGGATCGTAGGAAGCCGAGCTAGGGACCAAAGCCCTCCAACACTTTGAAGGGGAGTAGTGGATGTGGCGATAGAGGGTGTTGAGCTCATTATCTTCCATGAACTTCTCCATATAAAGGCCCAAAGCGATACCGAACTCTGGCACACTCAACTGGTGGACTAAACCACCGAGATGAAACTTGACTGCTCCAGGGTCATCGAAGTTGATCATGACATCTTGAACATGGAAGGTCAAGCAAAGTTCAAGTGTAAAATCAAGGTATGTCGGCTCGATGGTCTCAAAGAAGAGTTCCCATGGATCAGTTGTCAGGAGGGCTCGGACATCGTCAGCCAACTGAACTTGTTCAAGCGCGGTCCAATCAATGCAGCATCCCACACCTAAAGGTCGGCCCGAAGTATCTGAAAAAGTTCCTCTGAATTTCTTGGTGGGAACTGGAGGAATGGGTGTTGGTTTTTCGAGATGGGACCCGAGGATGATGCTGCTTCTTTCCTCTTCTTGGAGGCAGGGACAGCGATTTTCTTTCCAAGTAAAGATGACATGGTATATCTGCAGTGAAACAAAAATCAAAGTTCAACTAACACATCTCAAGAATAGTATAGAAAATCAAAACTAAATATGAATAGATAAAACATAAAATAATTAAGCAAATATATCAAGTTATGAAAATAAGACTTATGAAAAAAATGTTTCGAGAATATGTAATGAATGGATGTATGTGTGTAAGCATAAATTTCATGGAAACAAGAAAAATGGAAGAGTGTAGCATAATATGGTAACTAAAATGAAAAAATTCTTATAAAGAGCAAAAGTATTCTATTATTCTAACTATAAATATTCATTTAAAATAGGCAAATAGAGCAGAGAAATCATGAAATAAACAAAAAAATTGAAGGAAATAGAGAGAAAAGAATAAACAAACGCAAAAGGGAGGAGCTTGGGTCGTCAAAAACGGTGTTGTAGGCGGCGCACAGGCGTGGGGGATAGGGCGTATGAAGTTACAGCGGCTAGGCTTAGGGATTTTTGGGGTGGGAGATGATGAATAGTGAGGAATTTATATAGATTTTTGGGCATATGGCCGTAGGGCACGCCTGTGTGGCCTAATTTTTGCCCGTCTGTTTCACGAATTTTGAATTTGGGCTCGTTTGACATTCGGTCCACACTCGTGTTGCTTAGGTGTGTGGGTGCACATGGCCATGTCACACAGCCGTGTCTTGCTTTGTTCACTTCTCCCACACCCATGTACATAGGTCCATGCCCATGTTGGTTTTGATAGTGTCGACCACGGGTGGAGGGCACGGGCGTGTCGCACGGCCGTGATGACTTATTACTTCCCGTGTTGGGAAAATTTTGTCCTGTTTTCACAAGGCCTAAGGCACGCCTGTATGCCTGGCCGTGTGGGCTTTAGAAAGCCTGTGTTCAATGATTTGGTTAGTACGTTAGACGTTAAAAACTAAAATTTAAAGCAATTAATACTGTTAGTGCTCGGTTTGCCTCCTGAGAAGCACTTATTTATAGTCTACGCTTGACTTACCTCTCTGGTGTGTGATCATGGTGGATCGAGGAGTTTACACTCCTCATCCCTGCTATCAATTTTATCAAGATATGGTTTAAGACGAGTACTATTTACCTTCAATGTGCCAAATTTGGAGTGATTTACCTCGATTGTACCGAATAGAAAAATACTAATTACCGTAAGAGGGGTTTCTTCATTCGGTTCAGAAGTGCCAATTCGAGGATCTGCTGCATCTAGTAGTACTTTGTCTCCAACTTTAAGTTGATTTTAAGAGGAATTAAGCTCATCATGGCGTGGTTTTGGTTTATCGTGTTTTCTCGGTTTATATGTCTGCCATTCATCTAGCTCCTCAATTTGTAAGCTTCGTTCTTCATGGATGGGTTCTCTGTTGTTGCTTGGCTTATGTATGTTCTTCGAACCTGTTTCCTGAAAAGAAGGTTGTACCATATGGTTAGTTTTAGCCAAATGATTTGTACAGTCACCTTTGATTTTTTATGTGTTATTCGAATTACAGCAAAATAATTGTTCGAGCAGTTGCTAAAAAGGGCCTTCCTAAAATTAAAGGGACGTTGCTATCCTCCTCTATGTCTAGAAGAATGAAATCAACTGGGAATATAAATTTTTCAATTTTAACGAGTACATCTTCAATAATACCCCTAGAAAATCTGATAGTTTTATCTGCTAATTGAATGCTCATCCTAGTTTGTTTGAGTTTCCCTAGACCTACTTGCTTAAACAATTTGTAAGGCATAACATTGATATTAGCCCCTAAATCAGCCAATGCATTATTAACATCTAAGCTACCAATTAAACAAGGAATTGTAAAACTAACTGGATCTTTTAGTTTGTTGGGCAGCTTATTCTGTAGAATGGTTGAACAGACTGCGTTCAGCTCCACATGCGATGCTTCATCTAACTTCCATTTATTTGCTAGAAGCTCCTTTAAAAACTTGACTGCGTTTGGCATTTTTGAAAGGGCTTCAATAAATGGTAAGTTAATATGTAGTTTCTTTAAAAGTTTAAGGAATTTACCAAATTGTTCATTTGAGTGGTCTTTCCTTGTCGCATTGGGGTATGGCACACGAGGTTTATATTCTGTAATTATTGGCTTTGGCTCATTACAGCCTACCTCATCCTTACCGTTGCTTACCACCGTTTCTAGCATTAGTTCTGCAACTAGCCCTTCCTTATCTTGAATGGCAATCACGTTGAGTTGCTCCCCTGGGTTAGATTCAGTGTTGCTTGCAGGCTACCTTGTAGTTGTTCGGAAATCAACTTGGTGAGCTGTCCAATCTGAGTTTCGAGCCTCTGGGTTGATGCTTGTTGATTTTTGAATGTTGCCTCGGTATTCTGAAAATGAGTTTCTGACACTGAAATGAATTTTGTTAGCATCTCCTCAAGGTTTGACTTTTTCTCTTGTTGGTAGGGTGGTTGTTGGAAGCCTGGAGGTGGTGGTCTCTAATTCCCTTGGCCTCCCCATGAAAAATTTGGGTGGTTCCTTTGACTTGCATTGTAAGTATTACTATAAGGATTGTTTTGAGATCAAGGATTGTTACCCATGTAATTTAACTGCTTGTTCTCCATGTTGTGGCCATAAGGTGGGTATTCTAAACTGCTTGATCCACCTCCACTCGCTTCGCATTGCATTACTGGGTGAACCTGTGAAGAACTAAGGAAACCATTAATTTTCTTATTCAAGAGTTCGACCTGATTAGAGAGCATGGTGACTGTATCGATGTTATAAACGCCGGCTGTTTTCGTTGGCTTTGTCCTCATGACTTGCCACTGTTAGTTATTTAGTGACATATCCTCTATAAATTCATAGGTATCTTCAGGTGTCTTATTATTGATGGTTCCGCCAGTAGCTGTGTCAACCGTTTGTCGAGTCGAAGGATTCAGGCCATTATGAATGGTTTGAACCTATAGACAGAATGGTAACCCATGGTGAGGGCATCTTCTCAAGAGATCCTTGTATCTCTCCCATGCATTGTAAAGTGTTTCTAAATCCATCCGCACAAAAGAAGAGATATCATTACGTAATTTGACTGTTTTAGCCGGTGGAAAATATTTTAATAAAAACGTTTTGGTCATTTATGCCCAAGTAGTGATTAACCCTTATGGTAACGAGTTCAACCATTGTTTAGCCTTATTCCTTAATGAAAAGGAAAGCAACCGAAGGCATCATCGGAAAGGCCATTAATTTAAAAGGTATCGCAAAATTCTAGGAAATTTTCCAAGTGAGCGTTGGGATCCTCGTCCTGAAAACCGTCAAACTGAACAAACTGTTGTATCATTTGAATTGTGTTAGGTTTTAGTTCGAAATTATTTGCTGGCATAGTAGGTCTAACTATACTTGACTCAGTTCCAATTAAATTAGGTTTAGCAGAATCATACATAGTGCATGGAGCAGGATTCTGATTTACTGGATCAGTAGCAATCACAGGAGGTAGCGAATTTTCTTGGTTTTCAGCCATCTCCTCAGTTGTGGTTGAAGTATCGTCCTCTTGCTCGCCCTCTGTGTATCTTAGGCTTCGCCTTATTTCTCTCAGGTTTCTATGAACTGTGTGGTTGATCTCACCGTCAAAAAGTAGTGGTCCTGACGGGTTTCTTCTGGTCATAAACTAGAAAAACCTGTTAGAAGAAAATCAATGAAGAATTAGAAAAGAAAATAAAAATTTCAATTGCAATAAAAGTAAAATAGCTAAAGTAATAAAAATTGAGTGTTCCTAATATCCTAGTTCCCTAGCAACGGCGCCAAAAACTTGATTACGTGATATTCGTAATAGGTTTTAAAGATTTATAAATGAAACATTCTTGAGACTAACTTATTATCACGATTAAGGCAAGTGTACCTATCGAACAGTAGTATAGCTCAACAAGACCGAATTGTCGAACCCAAAGGAACTACGAGTACTAGTATTTACTTCTTTTTTATTATCTAGCTAAAAATTAAGAGGTTTGGTTATCTAAACTAATTACTAACTAATAAGGCACAGAAAGAAAACTCAAGAAAATACTTTTGGGAAAATTCGGTTGATTGAGAAAATACCTAAGGAAAAATCCACCTAGACTTCACCTATTATTTGACTCTGAATCAGATGATTTATTCATTTGACTTGATTCGTAGAAATCCCTAAGTTATATTATTATCTCTCTCGAGACTAATAACGCCTAATCCTTGGTTGAATAGTTGAAATCTCTTTCTAATTAACACTATAGAATTGCATTAACTCGATCTATGGATTCCTTTATTATGTTTCACCCTAATCCGGTAAAATCTTGTCACCCTATCTCTAGGCGCGCAATCAACTTTGCTTAATTATGATAATTTTACTCTTAGACAAGGTCTATTCCTCCTTTGAAAAAGAGTGTTGACTTGAATTAATATCTCGGAATATTAAAACAAGAATTAAGAAGACATAATTAAGAACAAGTCAAATATTTATCATACAATTCAGATAATAATAACAAGATCTGTCTTAGGTTTCATTCCCCTTAGGTATTTAGGGGTTTTAGTTCATATTTATGAAAGAAGACATCTCAAAAGCATAAAGATAACAAAACATAAGAAAACCCAAAACTCCTGAAGGAACTTGAAGGGAGATCTCTAGTCTTGATGATGAATCTGGCTCTTGAGATGTATCAATTGGCTTTCCTTGAGTAATTCCTTGCTTCCTACTTTCCATCCCCTATGTAAGTGCCTCATCAGGTGTTTAAATAGGCTTTGGAATGCCTAAGAGCCCTTAAATTTGGCCTTTTCCGAATTGGACTAAACTTGGGCTCGGCAGGGACACGCCCGTGTGTGATTACTTAAGGTCGTGGTCAAGGCTGTTAAATGGGCATGGGCATGTGATCTACCCATGTAAATCATGCTACGACCTTGCCAAAGGGACACGGGCATGTAGTCAACCTGTGTGAAGAGGTTCAGGTAGTGCCAAAGCCTGTTAAACCTACACGGGCATGTGGTCTCCCCGTGTGGTGAACTCTAAGCCGTGCTGATTTCCCACATTGGCCTTTTTTCTCCGTTTTTGGCTCGTTTCTCAGTTCTTTTACTCTCATATGCTCACCTAAGTATAAAGCATGAAATTAAGATTAGGATCATCGAATTCACCAAATTCAAGGAGAAATCATCCATAAAATGTGTTAAGCATGGGGTAAAAATATGTATAAATTACGGTTTATCACTCACAATCAAAATAAATTCTTCTCAACTTATAATTCTCATCAATAATATCTCAAATTAATCCATAAGCAATCATACATTGAGAATTCAACTAGAAAAGCGTCAAAGTTTCAAACATTCCAAGTTGAGCATTTTATCATGAAAACATAGGTGTCTCCCCTCATCTAAGTGGTTACCTTTGATTCAAAATATCACAGAGTTTAACATCCTTACTAAAGATTCACTCAAATCACTCGAGGTGTTTAAGGACAACAAGTTAAGCACTCAATAGTCAATATGAAAAGTTATTACCATAGGCTTGCAATGAAAATCAAATCTCCACCACTATATATTGAGATGAAACATCAATCAAAAGGTCTTTAGAGGGTTGTAATGTAGCTTTGGTTATGGGGTGTGGTCACAAGCTGAAAGAAAAGGTTAGAATCGATATTGAATTGAAAAATTACCTAACTAGAAAAATAACTAATCATCAATTGAATACAAGTGAGCTTCTTCTTAGAATATGGATTTAAACATTTAAGCTCAAAAGTAAAGAATACTACTAAGATAAATGTATGTATTGTAAATTTTTTTAAGAACAAGTCAAATAACATAGGCTAAATATCAAAGATAAAATATAGCTAAGCAATTTATTCAAATCAAATCTCGACAAAAATAGGGATCAAATTAATTTAGGGGATTTCAACAATAATGGGTTATGGGTTAATATTGAGGGTAAATCAATGAATGGGTTGTTAAGCTCAAGGGGGTTCACTAAGGGTTAATTATGAATGTAGGCTTTTATGGAGTGAGTGGGTTAAACCTAAGTCTCTTTATCATCTTGACATATCAAATCAAATGGTGTGGCCTTGACATGCATAATCAAGCAAGTTCTAGAATAACAGATCAATATTGACGCACTCAAAGCAACAATAAAAGTGAGCATGAAAGAAATAATATATGCTCTAAAGGCTTAATATCTCACAAAAATTATGGCTTTTTGATGTTTAAACTTGTGAATTTCAACTCAAGATAGTACCTAAACTTGGGGAAACAACTTAAAAATTTTTAAATCTAAAAAATCAACTTATCATGCTTGATTCTCTAATTCCTTAAAGTTTAAACAATTAATGCATGAATACCTATGTTTTAATTCAAGACATATCAATAAAAATCATAAATTAATCAAAATTCATTCTAATAATGATATGAGAAGATCATATGAGAACAAGACAAAATTCAGGGATTTTTCTAATAATGATATAAATGACCCCCACACACTTCAGATGTACATTGTCCTCAATGTACAAAGATGTATAATAGTAATATAAAGATAATATTAAAAGAGAGGGGGAGAAGTGAAACTACCCTGAAATTATGGACGATATCCTTGAATTAGTGAGAGCAAGAACTGAAGAAAAAGCTGAAAGGAAGGCATGTGTCTGAGGGAAGACACCACTATGAAGGAGAATTAAGGGAATAATTCGATGATAACCATAAAGGTAGGTAGAATATAAGATGGAGGTATTCAAAAGTAAATAAGATACAATGGAATAAAAATAGAAACAAAGATAAAAATAAAAATAATAGTAAAACACACACGCCTGTGTTCCTTGGGGCGTTTTGGTGCACATGGTCGTGTCATTTTGACAGTTTCAACCACGGGTGGTGAGCACGGGCATGTTGTACGCCCGTGTTAATTTCTCAGTTTTATCCATGGGAGGTGGGCATTGGCGTGCCGACTACCCATGTTAATTCGTTCGCTCCTCCCACTTATGTGTTTATGTGCCCACGCCCGTGCTAATTTCTCAGTTTCGACCATGGTTTATAGACACAGGCGTGCTGTACGCCCGTGTTGATTTGGTAGGATTGCCCACGGCCATGTCGCACGGTCGTGGCAATGAATTGAAACCCGTTTTTGGAAAAAAAATGTACTCTATTTTAACACGACTGTACCGCATGGTCGTGTCTCTGCCCGTGGTATGAGCACGGCCTAAGGCACGCTCGTGGTTAAGCCGTGCTTGCCCTTATCAAATGTCAACATTTCCTGCAGTTAGACTATGAACCGCTAAAGAAAAATTAAACCCCATTTAGTGAGGTTAGTGCTTGGGTTACCCCCCAAGAAGCGCTTATTTAGAGTCTAAGCTCGACTCTACCTTGTGGTATATTTAGGGGAATTCGTGGAGCCGTAGCTCCTTTCTATCGTCTTTGAAATTCTCACTATTGTAAAATTTTAGGCGATGTCCATTTACCTTGAAAGTGCCTTGTGATGGGTGACTTACCTCTATTGTGCCATATGGAAGGATATTTTGGACTACGAAAGGACCTGACCATCGTGATTTAAGCTTCCCCGGGAATAATTTAAGACTCGAGTTATACAATAGGATAAGATCTCCCACTTCAAATTTATTGTGTTGTTTTAAACGAGCATCATGGCAGCGCTTCATTGGTTCCTTGTATAAGCGTGAATTCTTATATGCATTGGTTTGCCACTCATCTAACTCGTTCAACTGCATCAACCTGTTTTCACCTGTAAGTTTGGGATCGAAGTTTAGAAATTTTATAGCCCAGAATGCCTTGTGTTCTAACTCAAATGGTTGATGAAAACTTTTTCCATAAACAAGTCTATAAGGTGATGTTCCTATGGGGGTCTTAAAAGCGGTTCTATAAGCCCATAAAGCATTATCTACTTTTATCGCCCAATCTTTCTTGTTTAACTCTACTGTCTTTTCTAGGATGCATTTAAGCTCTCGGTTTGCTACTTCGACTTGGCCACTAGTTTGAGGGTGGTAAGGGATGGCTATTCTGTGGTGAACACCATATTTCTTAAGGGTCTTGTCAAATTGGGCGTTACAAAAATGAGTAACCCTACACTGATAATTGCTCTAGGTGTTCCAAGTCGAGAGAAAAGCTTCTTAAGGAATCGTACTACTACTCTAGGATCATTAGTAGGTAAAGCTTGGGCTTCAACCCATTTGGACATGTAATCAACAGCTACTAAGATGTACTTATTCCCAAATAAACTAAGGAATGGACCCATGAAGTCGATACCCCAAACATCAAATATTTTGCATGAGAGCATATATATCTGAGGCATTTTATCACGTTTGGAGATATTACCTGTCTGTTGGCATTTGTCACAAGAAGTAACGTACCTGTTGGCGTCTTTGAATAGAGTGGGCCAATAAAAACCTGATTCGAGGATTTTATGTGCGGTCTAATTTCCACTGTAATATCCTCCAGTCGATCCTGAGTGGCAGTGTTCCAAGATCTTCAATGCTTCTGTCCTTGTAACGCATCTTCTAATGACTTGATCTACACATATATGGAAAAGAAAAGGGTCTTCCCAAAAGTAGTTTTTCACATCAGTAAAGAATCGCTTCTTTTGCTAATGTGTCAACCCTTTTGGGATAATGTTAGCAGCTAAAAAATTTGCAATGTCTGCAAACCAAGGTACCTCAGAATCAGATATAGAAAAAAATTGTTCTTCATAGAATGAATCATTTATTTCAACGTCATCTAGCTCTTTGGTACTTGAATTTTCAAGCCTGGAGAGATGGTCAGCCGCGAGATTTTCAGCTTCTTTCTTATCCTTAATCTCCAAGTCAAATTCCTGCAATAATAAAATCCATCAAATGAGTCGAGGTTTTGCATCAGTTTTAGTCAAAAGGTAGCGAAGAGCAGAATGGTCAGTATAAACAACAACTTTAGACAATATTAGATATGGCCTAAATTTATCGAATGCAAAAACTATAGCTAACAACTCTTTCTCTGTGGTGGTGTAGTTTTCTTGTGCGGTTGTCAAAGTTTTGCTAGCATAATATCTAGGTTGAAAATGTTTATCTCTTCGCTGTCCCAAAACTGCAGCTATTGCAAAATCACTCGCATCGCACATTAGTTCAAAAGGTGAATTCCAATCAGGTGGAATTATAATTAGAGCTTTAGTCAGTTTATCCTTTAAAGTATTAAATGCTTCTTAAAAGGCACATTTTTTCTAGTAATTTAGTCAAAGGCTTAGCTATTTTAGAAAAGTCTTTAATAAATCTTCTATAAAACCCATCATGTCCTAAAAAACTTCTAATAGCCTTAACCGAATTAGGGGAGGTAGTTTTTCAATGGTTTCAATTTTAGATTTATCAACCTCAATCCCTTTACTAGAAATTTTATGTCCTAACACAATACCTTCTTGAACCATAAAGTGACATTTTTCCCAGTTAAGCACAAGGTTTGTTTCCTCAAATCTTATTAACACTCATTTTAAATTTTTAAGGTAAAGATGGAAAAAGTTACCGAAAACCGAGAAATCATCCATAAATACCTCCATGACGTCTTCTACAAGTTCGTTAAAAATGGCCATCATGCAGCGCTGGAAAGTAGCAAGAGCATTACATAATCCAAAAGGCATTCTACGATAAGCAAGCGTACTATATGGACATGTAAATTTCGTCTTTTATTTATCTTCAGGAGCTATTGGGATTTGAAAATAGCCAGAGAGCCCGTCTAAAAAGTAGTAGTACATGTGCCCTGACAATCTTTCAAACATTTGGTCAATGAATGGAAGGGGGAAGTGATCTTTTCTCGTGGCATCATTTAGCTTCCTATAATCAATGCAAACTCTCCAACATGTGACTGTCCTTGTTGGGATTAATTCATTCTTCTCATTGGCTAAAACAGTTATGCCTTCTTTCTTATGAACAACCTGCACTGGACTTACCCAAGAACTGTCAGAAATAGGATAAATAATTCCAGCATCTAGAAGTTTAATTACCTTTGCTTTAACAACTTCTTTCATGTTTGGGTTTAGTTATCTTTTGGTTTCCACGCATGGCTTATATTCATCTTCCATTAAAATTTTGTAGGTGCAAAAGGAAGGGTTGATCCCTTTAATGTTAGAAATTTTCCAAGCTATGGCCTTTTTATGCTCTCTTAAGACTTGGAATCATTTCTCTTTCTCTTTGGGTTGCAAGTTAGATGTAATAATTACCTGTAATGTAGATTTATTTTCAAGTAATGCATATTCCAAGTGATTCAGCAATTGTTTAAGTTCCAATTTGGGAGGTTCTTCAGTAGAGGGTTTTTGCTTAAGTTCATCATTTACCTTAATACCCTCATACTCTAGTGATCTTGGGGAGGGTTCATTGGAATCTAGTTTAGTTCCTATCTCAGAATTATCATTCCCCTCCTCTCATTAGGCAAGACACAGTTCCAACGTGTACTTATGTATGATTTCCTGAAAGGAATCTTGAGTAGCATGGACAATAGAGTCAATAAAATAGCATGAGTCATCCTGTTCCCTAGAAAACATCATGGCATTATAAATTTTAAAGATAATCTCTTTGTCACCTACTCTAAGTACCAATTTACCACCATCCCCATCAATAACAGCCCTAGCAGTGACTAAAAATGGGCGACCTAATATTAAGGGCACTTCAACATCCTCATACATGTCAAGCAGAACGAAATCAACAGGGAATGTAAATTTATCTACTTTTACAAGTACATCCTCTATAATTCCCCTAGGATATTTAACAAATCTATTAGCTAATTGAATACTCATCTTAGTGGGTTTAGGTTCCCCAAGACCAAGTTGTTTAAACATTTTATATGGCTAAATCAGCTAGTGCCTTATCAACATCCAAACAATTAATTAAGAAGGGAATAGTAAAACTTCCTGGGTCTTTCAGTTTTGTTGGCAGTTTATTTTGGAGTATGGATGAGGACTCCTCATTAAGTTCCACTATAGATAAGTCTTCAAACTTCCTTTTGTTTGTTAGAAGCTCCTTTAAAAATTTTGCGTATGTAGGCATCTGCGATATAGCTTCGACAAAAGGTAGGTTAATATGAGTTGTTTAAAAAGTTCAAGGAATTTACTGAATTGTGCATCCATGCGGTCTTTCTTCAAGTTTGTTGGATATGGGATTGGTGGTTTATATTCCTTTAACATTGGATTGTCATTGTTTTCACTTTTTTCCTCCTCTCCTTTGTCTCTTTCAGCTTCTTGTGGTGGCTTCTTATTAGATTCAGCTAACACCTTTGCACTCCTTAGTGTGATTGCTTTCACATGCTCTTTTGGATTGGGTTCAGTGTTACTAGGTAAACTTCCTAGTGGTCTTTCTGAAATCATCTTAGCCAGCTGCCCAATTTGATTCTCAAGTCCTTGGATCGACACTTGCTAATTTTGAAGTGCAGTTTCAGTGTTCTGAAATCGGGTTTTCACTACTGAAATAAATTTTGACACCATCTCCTTCGGATTTTTCTCTTGCTGGTAAAGTTGTTGTTGGAAGCCTGGAGGATTTTGTGGTCCTTGATTTCCTTGGCTTCCCCATGAGAAATTTGGGTGGTTTCTCCAACTTGCATTGTAAGTGTTATTATAAGGATTATTTTGAGGTCGAAGATTATTAACCATAAAATATAGTTGTTCGTGTTCCATGTTGTGGCCATAAGATAGGTATTCTGAATTGCTCGTTTCACCTCCATTTGTATTGTATTGCATTGCATAACTGGGTGAACTTGTGAAGAGCTAAGTTAACCATCAATTTTTTATTCAAAATTTCTACCTGATTAGAAAGCATGGTGACCGAATCGGCATTAAAAATGCCGGCTGCTTTCATTGGCTTTGTCCTAATGACTTGCCCCTGATAATTATTCAGTGACATCTCTTCTATAAATTCACAAGCCTCCTTAGGTGTCTTATTATTAATAGTCCCACCAGTAGCTGCGTCAATCATCTGTCTAGTCGAAGGATTAAGACCATTGTGAAATGTTTGAACTTGCAACTGTGAGGGCAGCCCATGGTGAGGGCACCTTCTCAAGAGGTCTTTGTATCTCTCACATGTATCATAGAGTGTTTCTAGATCCATCTGCACAAAAGAAGAGATATCATTCTTAATTTTGTTGTTTTAGTCGGCGAAAAATATTTAAGTAAAAACTTTTCGATCATTTGTTCCCAAGTAGTGATTGACCCTCGTGGTAACGAGTTCAACCACTGTTTAGCATTGTTCCTCAAAGAAAAGGGAAACAACCGAAGGCGAATGGCATCATCAGAAACACTATTGATTTTAAAAGTGTCGTAAAACACCAAAAAATTCGCCAAGTGATTGTTTGTATCATCATCCTGCAGACCATCAAACTGAACAAACTGTTGTATCATTTGAATTGTGTTAGGTTTTAGTTCAATATTATTTGCAGCAATAGCAGGTCTAACAATATTTGACTCAGTTCCTGTTAAAGTAGGTTTAGCATAATCATACATAGTGCGTAGAGCAGGATTCTGATTTACTGGATTAGCAGCAATTGCAGGAGGTAGCAGATTTTCTTGATTTTCAGCCATCTCCTCGGTTGTAGTGGAAAAATCGTCCTATTGCTCTTTCTCTGTGTATCTTAGGCTTCGCCTTATTTCTCTTCGATTTTTGTGAGCTGTGCGATCGATCTCATTGTCAAAAATTAATGGTCCTGATGGGTCTATTCTAGTCATAAACTATAAAACCTGCCAAAAGGAAAAAGAAAAATTAGAAAGAAAATAAAAATTTAAATTGCAATAAAAGTAAAATGGCTAAAGTAATAAAAATCGAGTGTTCCTAATATCTTAGTTCCCCGGCAACGGCGCTAAAAACTTGATGTGAACAAATCATGATAAGTTTTATAATTTACGAATGTCCGTTCTTGCAAACTAACTATTATCACAACAAAGGCAAGCGCACCTTATCGAATAGTAGTATAGCTTATGGCAAGACCGGGATGTCGAACCCAAAGGAACTAAAAGTACTAGTATTAACTTTCTTTTTATTATCTAGCCTAGAAATAAAGGAAGTTTGTTTTATCTAAACTAATTACTAAACTAAGAATGCACAGAAAGTAAATTGGGTAAATAACTTTTGGAAAAACTGAATGATTTGGACAATACCTAAGGGAAAAATCCACCTAGACTTCACTTGTTATTTAACTCTGAATCAGATGATTTATTCATTTGACTTGATCCTTAGAAATCCCGAATTTATATTATTATCTCTCTTGAGAATAACAACGTCTAACCCCTGGTTGATTAATTGAAATCTCTTTCTAATTAACTCCCTAGTGTTGTATTAACTCGATCTATGGATTCCCTTATTAGGTTTCACCCTAATCCGGCAAAATCTTGTCACCCTATCTCTAAGCGTGCAATCAACTCCACTCAGTTATGCTAGATCTACTCTTAGACAGGGACTTTTGCTCCTTTGAATAAGCACATCAATACTTGAATCAATATCCTGGAATATTAAAGCAAGAATTAAGAACACATAATTATGAACAAGTCAAATATTTATCATACAATTCACAAACTAATAACAAGATCCATCTTAAGTTTCATTCCTCTTAGGTATTTAGGGAGTTTAGTTTATATTTATGAAAGAAAACATCTCGAAAGAATAATGATAACAAAAATAAAGAAAACTCAAGAACTCTTGAAGGGAATTAAAGGTAGATCTTCAGTCTTGAAGGTGAATCCGGCTTCTGAGATCGATCAATCGGCTTTCTTTGAGTAATTCCTTGCCTCCTAATCTGTGTGTATCCCCTATAATCCTCCTCTAGTGTGCTTAAATAGGCTTTAGAATGACTAAAAGCCTTTAAGAGTGGCCTTTTCAGAATAGGACTAAACTTGGGCTCGAAAGGGACACGCCCGTGTGCGATTTCTCTAATCAGTGTTCAAGGCTATTAAATAGACACGAGCGTGTGGTCTACCCATGAAAGTCGTGATCAATTTTTCTAAATAGTACATGAATTATCATGTACACCAGTTGAGTGTCTAAAATGTTGCGTATCATTGTTAAGAGATTTGACTTATCAGTGGTGGAATACTCTGGTTGTTGTTGTGCCAAGGGAAAACGTTACATGGGAGTTTTCCCAAATAGAATTCATAAAGAAGTATATTAGCCAGAGATTTTTGTATCAAAAAGAAATTTCTAGAGCTTAAACAAGGAAATATGATTATATCTTAGTACAAACGATAATTCGTTAGATTAAGTAAGTATACCAGAGAATGGATTTCGATTGAGGCTGATATATGTAAATGTGTTGAAGAATGGTTAAACGAAGACATCAAGCTATTGATTGGAATTCTTGAATTAAGGGAATTTGTAGTACTAGTTAATCAAGTACACAAAGTCGAGGAATTAAGTAAAGAAAAAAACAAGTGAAGAGAGAAACCTGAATTTCTAGTAAAAGATTTATAGGCAAATCACAATCATGTACTTCAAAGAAATACCATGATCGTTTTACCGTATATATGGGATATTCCAAAAAAGAACAAAGTTATCAACGCTCTAGCCTGAGATCTTCGTCCCCATCTATAGCGGGTGTTAGAAGTGTTGGTAACTCTAAACCTAGATGTAAACGTTGCAATAAATTTCATTTTGGAGAGTGTCGTATGAGAAGCAGAGCTTGCTATAAATGTGGTTCTTTTGACCACTATATTAAAGATTGTCCAGAAAGGATTGAAAAAGATATTGATTAGACTTCGAAGCCAAGTAATCCCGGTTTAAGAGGTAGACCACCCTATCATTCCGGCAATGTCAGTGGTAGTTGAGGTGCTACAAAAGATTCAACAGTTAAGTTTGAAGCACAAGCACCCGCAAGGACATATGCTATTTGTGCAAGAGAAGATGCCTCTGTAAAAACCGTCATTACTGGTACATTTTCTCTTCTTGATACTGATATTACTGCTTTGGTTGGTCCTGGTTCAACATATTCATACATATGCACGAATTTAGTATCTGTTAAAAATTTATCTATTGAGTCCACTGAATTCGTGGTTAAAGTCTTGAACCCCCAGGCTAGTTTGTGATGGTAGATAAAATATGTAAAAACTATTCGTTAATGGTAAAGGGTTATTGGTTCTCGGTTGGTTTGATGTTGTTGCTCTTTGATGAATTTGATATAATTTTGGGAATGGACTGGCTAACTCAACATGATGCGGTGGTGAATTGTAAACAAAAACAAATTGTGTTGAAATGTCAGAACAGGGAATTACTTCATGTTGAATCTAATAAACTGGATGGGTTATCTAATGTAATTTCAGCTATATCAGCACAGAAATATGTCAGAATAGGGGATGATGCTTATCTTGCATATGTGTTGGACACTAAAGTATCTGAATTAAAGATTATGTCAATGTCAATTGTTTGTGAGTTTCCTGATATGTTTCGGGAAGAATTACCTGGATTACCACCAGTTAGAGAAATGGAATTTTCTATAGATCTTATTCCAAGAATAACTCCTATATCTATAGAACCTTATCGAATGGCTCCAACAAAGTTAAAAGAGTTGAAAGCACAATCGCAAGAATTGACAGATAGGGGCTTTGCTCGACCTAGTCATTCACCTTGGGGTGCACCGGTTCTGTTTGTAAAAAAGAAAGACGGATCGTTTAGGCTGTGTATTAATTACACGCAAGTCAACAAGGTTACAATCAAGAACAAGTATCCATTGCCTCTAATTGATAACCTGTATGATCAGTTGAAAGGTGCCACTATTTTTTCTAAAATAGATCTCCGTTCTGAATGCTATCAGTTGTGAGTGAAAGACTCAGATGTACCGAAGAAAGCTTTTAGAACCAAGTACAGGCACTATGAGTTTCTTGTGATGTTGTTTGGCCTGACTAATGCACCTACAGTATTCATGGATTTAATGAATAGAATTTTCAGACCGTATCTAGATAGGTTTGTGGTGGTGTTTATTGATGATATTTTGGTATATTCTCGAGATAAAAATGAGCATACTGATCATTTGAGAATTGTGCTTCAAACCTTGCGTTAGAAACTGTATTCCATATTCTATAAGTGTGAATTTTGGCTTCTGGAAGTCAATTTCTTTGGGCATGTAGTGTCTACAGAAGGTATCAAGGTAGAACCGAGTAAAATCTCAGCTATTACTAATTGGAAACCACCGAAAAATGTGTCTGAAGTCAAAAGTTTTCTGGGAGTAGCCGGATATTATCGGAGGTTTGTAAAAGGGTTTTCAATGATAGCTTCTCTGATGACTCATTTGTTACAAAAGGATGTGAAATTTGAGTGATTTGATAAATGTTAGCAGAGTTTTGACAGATTGAAACTTTGTTGACTAAAGCACCAGTACTAGTTCAGCCTGAATCGGGTAAAGAATTTGTAATTTATAGTGATGCATCATTAAATGGTTTAGGCTGTGTTTTGATACAAGAAGGAAATGTAATTGCCTATGCCTCTAGATAGCTAAAGCCACATACAAAGAATTACCCGATAATGATCTAGAATTGGCAGCCATTGTGTTTACATTGAAAATTTGGTAACACTATCTGTTTGGTGAAAAATGTTACATATTCACTGATCATAAGAGTTTGAAGTATCTGATGTCACAAAAAGACTTGAATCTGAGATAGCATAGATGGCTTGAGTTATTAAAAGTTTATGATCTAACTATTGAGTATCATCTAGAAAAAGCCAATGTGGTTGTTGATGCTGTAAGCGAAAAGTCTTTGTTTGCTTTGTGAGCAATGAATACCTGAATGTCATTGTTAAATGAACCATAACTGAGTTAAAAGCTAGACCAATATTCTTTGCAACAGATTTGTGAAGCTTAGAAGAATGGTGATGAATTACAAGCTAGACGGATACAGTGCGAGTTGGTTTATAATTCAGAATTTAAGATTGGATCTGATGGTCGTCTTCTATTCAGAGGTAGGATATCTGTACAGAAGATTTTGTATGAAGCTTACAATGGCAAAATGTCTATTTATCCTGATAGAAACAAGATGTACAATGATTTGAAAAAGATGTATTGGTGGCCGGGAATGAAACGAGATATTTCTAAATTTGTATCCAAATGTTTGATATGCCAACAAGTAAAAGCTGAACACCAAGTACCTTCAGGATTACTATAGCCAGTTACTATACCAGAGTGGAAATGGGAAAGAGTAACTATGGATTTTGTATCGGGATTACTCTTATCTCCGAAAAAGAAAGATGCTATTTGGGTAATCGTTGACCATCTAACAATGTTTGCACACTTTATTCTGGTACGTATGGATTTCTCCCTGGATAGATTGCTTGAATTATATGTTTCTGAGATTGTCAGACTGCATGGAGTACCAATCTCCATTAGCTCCGATAGAAATCCTCGGTTTACATCTCGATCTTGGAACAAGTTGCAAGAAGCTCTAGGTACACAATTAGATCTTAGTACTGCATTTCATCCTCAAATAGACGGTCAATTAGAATGTGTAATACAAATTTTAAAAGATATGCTTCGGTGTTGTGTGTTAGAATTCGAAGGTAATTGGAAAAAGTACTTGCCTTTGGTTGAATTTGCATACAATAATAGTTAGCAATCTAGCATTAAAATGGCATTGTATGAGGCTCTGTATGGTTGGAAATGTAGAACTCCATTGTATTGGATAGAGCTTAGTGTGAAAAAGATACATGGAGTTGACTTAGTCCGTGAAACAGAAGAAAAGGTAAATGTGATTTAGGATAGTTTAAAAGTAGCCTCTACTCATCAAAAGTCTTATGCTGACCTTAAACGAAAACAAATAGAATTTCAGGTCGGTGATAGGGTATTCTTAAACATATCACCTTGAAGAAAGTTCTCCAGGTTGACCGTAAAGGAAAATTGAGTCCATGGTTCATCAAACCGTCTGAGATTACAAAAGGAATCAAACCTATCGCATATCGATTGGCATTACCACCAGAGCTTGATAGAATTCTTAATTTTTTTCACGTGTCCATGTTACGATGGTATCAGTTAGATCCTTCACATGCTATATCTCCGATAGAAGTAGAAATTTAGCCTGACATGACTTAAAATGAAGAACTGATTAAAATCATGGCACGAGAGACAAAACAATTAAGAAATAAAAGGTAGCTTTAGTAAAATTTCTATGGCAACGACATAGGATTGAAGAAGCTACCTGGGAACCGAAGGATACCATGAGAAAGCAATACTCAAACCTTCTTACTAGTAAAATTTTTTAGGACGAAAATTTTTAAGGGGGACAGTTGTAACAACCCATTTTTAGTGAAACCAGAACAGTTGTTTCAGGTCCAAAAATTCGAGTCAGAAATAAAAATTATTTTAAAATTATTACATGGTTTGCATTATGATAGGAATGTTATATGAAAATTCTGATAAGAAAATTTTACTGACTATGTGTTTAATTATGGAAAGGACCAAATTGTATGAAACGAAAAAGTTGAGTTCTAGTAGCTATAAGTACCAAATAGCTATGGAAATCAAGACTTGAGGTCCTTATATGGAAATTAGACCATTAAATGGAGTTAGTAGATATTTTTGATGAATCATCCATGAAAAATTAGAAAAAGAAGATGACTAAATTGGAAAGTGGAAAAATTAAAAGATGATAATTAAATTAAATAGAAAATATCATCTTATTTTCATCTTCTTCCCCAAATTAAAACATGGAAACCCTAGGAAAGAGAAAAACATTCAAGCAAGCTTTCTTGGCTTAATTAGGTAAGCATTCTTGTCTCGTTTTTAGTAATTTTTATATTTTCAAGTTCAGAATAGCTTAATCTATCTATTTTGGGGATTAATTTGTAAATATATCAACGTATAGAAATTTTTCCATGGATGTAAATGCTTAAAATTTGAAATTTATGGTAGAAAATGAATGGTTTTTGATAGATAAAAAACTTTTACAAAGAGAATTTTAATGAAATTATGATTTAGGGACTAAATTGAAAAAACTGGAAAAACCATGGAAAAATTTTGATTTCTGTGAAATTCATCGGGTGTTATTGTAACATATAAAATTTGGTTAGGCTTGAAATAAGGATTAAATTGCATGAATTTCATTTTCCGAGCTTAGGGACAAAATTGTCATTTATGAAAAGTAAAGGGGCAAAATGGTTATTTTGCGTAAGATGTGAATTGAATTCAATTGTAACAGCCCGGTTTAGACCCTAGTCAGAATAGTGGTTTCGGGAACACAAATTTGAGTCAGAAAAATATTTTAATATTATTTTTTGTGTTTACAGTATGTGTTTAAGCATGTGTGAAAGTTTCGTGTGGAAATTTTATTAATTGTGTGCTTAATTTGATAAAATGACCTAATCGCGTAAAATATAAAAGTGGTCTACTATTTGTTAAAGTGCTTAATTGTTATGTCTTATTAAAGGAGAGGTCCTTATGATCCAATTATACCATTGATATGGTTAATGGATATTAACGACCTTAATATATGTAATTTTATAATGAAAATGAAAAGGTTAAAAATGTAAATGGCTTAATAATGAAAATTAAAATAAAAAAGCATGAAAATTGGCCATTATCATTCATGCTTGCCAAAAATAAAAGAAAAAGAAAAACACAACTAGGGTTTGGCACTTGTAATTATTGATTAAGGTATGTATTTTGCTCGGTTTTAGATAATTTCTATGTTTTTGCGATCGCTGCTTTGTGTTCTATAAAGCCATGTTTCAATTTCTGATTTTGATGATGATTTGGAATTATTCCATTGTTGATTTTGTAAGTTTTGAAATGTTAATTGATGGAAGATGGAAGTTATGTGTTTGGTTAGTATATTTTGTCTTTGAATTTTTGATGAATTTGAGTAATTTGGGCTAAATTATAAAAATGAGATTTTGAGAGACTAAAATGTGAAATAAATGAAAAATATGGGCTTATATGAACACTATCAATATTCGGCTAGGAATGTGTGCAAAGAAATTTTGTGTATTTGTGATTTGTGAATTAGGGACTAAATTGTTAAAATGTGAAAATGTGAGGGCTAATTTGTAAAATGCCCTGCATATGTGTTTAAGGATTAAATTGAATGATTTTTTGAATAAAAGGGAAAATTTTGAATACATATAGATAAAGAAAAGAGGAATTCGGATTTAGATCGAGGGAAATCGAAGATTATCGAGTAAACAATCCGAATCGTCAAATTCGAGTACAAGGTAAGTTCGTACGTGGTAAATGATGTTATAGTTATGTTTTAATGCTTTGATAATGCATAAATTGTATAAATATTTGATTACGATTTGAGCATGATGATAACCGACTATGTTCGGCACTAAGTGTGTGGTTCGGAATAGCTTCGGCAACAAATAGCACTAAGTGTGCGAGTTGGAATAGCTTCGGCTATATGAGGTACTAAGTGTGCGATACCGAGATAGCTTCGATTTATTAAAATGGCACTAAGTGTGCGAGATTGTTACTGTAACACCCCAAACCTGGCCTAAACATTATAGCTGGATCTGGCGATGTCACATTGAAGTGTTTTTCGTAAAGTGTGAAATCGTTTGAAATGCCCAATGTTTATTTAGCCTTTTTGTGTGAACTGGAAAATGATTTTAAAATTTGCACCACTATCAAAAAGTATTCACTTTAAAACTTATTAATTCAAAAATCTTGTTTATCGCGAAAGCTTTTGAAACAGTTTTGCATATTCGTGGTATTTTGGTAAATCATGCATATCTTTTGAAAACCCACATCCTACTACTAGCAGATATAAATCAAAAATAAATAAACCCCAAAAATAAAAAAATTATAGAGGCCTTATTACATAATGAAATGCAAAATAAAGTCTTAATTATAATATTAAAAGAAACTCATTGAGTGGCCACCTCTGAGTCATCCATCGCCTCGATCCGTCAAAGCCTGAGGATTTCCTGCAAAGTTAACAAATGGGTGAGTTTACGAAAACTCAGCGTGTGAAATCCCATAAAAGCATACAATTAGAGTAAACACAATTTGGGCCTAAGCCCTTAGTTTCAGTTAGGGGCCTTAGCCCCTCTTTTAGTAGCAGTAACAGTCTGGGCCTAAGCCCATTACAATATCAGTGGCAATCTGGGCCTTAGCCCATTTTAGTATTGTATGCAAACATAGAATCCTACCCAATCCATCCGCCACACACCATATCCGGACCATACCTACACACCATTTGAGGATAAAATCGACCCACCCAACCCTACACACCAAGTCGTACTGGTTACGGCACTAAAACAGTTTTTGCAGCAGAGCTGCCAGTAATAGGTTTATAGCCTTTCAGTACACTTCCTCCAAAATCATATATCCTTACCCATGCAAAGCAACATGATATGAATGTACATACAGTAAAAATTGCATGCTTAAGTAGTCATACATCACATAGTGGGTAAAATAGTCATCTTACCAAAAATAAGGGTCCAGGTACACTTACCGGCCAAATAGTAGGTCAACAGTTGTCTTGGGCGACCCGTGCAACCTTAACAATCAATCAATGGTATTGGTCCCACGGCCCATATTGTGGGCCCATGTGGGCCCACACGCTCGTATAGCCCACATAGCCCAAATTGGCTTTAGCCGTGTGGTTTACACAGCCTAGCCCAATAGTAACCACACTTTTATGCGATTCCTTGTGGGACCCATAGGCCCATGAGGCCAACATGGCCCGTACAAGGCAAATTTGAAATTGCTTGATTTTCTCCTAAATTTCCTCCCATCCATCTCTTCAAATTTGGCTAACAACAACCCATTTAAATCTATTCAAACTCTTTGTGTTTCGGTCAAACACAACTTCCTCCCAAGGCCACCAGCAAAAATAATCTCCATTTGCACAAGTAGGGATTCGAACCTCAGACCACTAGCACACTTTACACACCACTATCCACTAGACTAGCAGGCCTATTTTGTCATGTTTTACCAAAATAAACTTATAACCCAACTGGCCAAAGATAGGGATTTTATCCTTAAAAAGCAAAATTTTGTGGAAGCCAAGGGTTGAACCCATGACTTCCCAGACACTTCTTAGAACACTCAGAACACTTAACCACTAAAGTAGATGCACAATTGTGTCACTTTCATGCACAACTAAATATTTATGTCAGTCTCTTAATTGTACCCACACTTAAGACCTAATACTTCTAGGCCCAAACTTCGGGCCGTTACAATTCACCCCTCCTTAAAGAAATTTCGTCCCCAAAATTTCCAACTATCAGATCAATCGTAAAACACAGACTACACTACTACGCTCCCGCTGCGTACTCTAAATCCAAAACACTACCACATTTTGCCTGAGGTTTGAAGTATATAATGTCATATAGGAATGCATAGACCTAACATCAATCAGTGAAGAGTAAGGTACATTATGGATAAGGAACGTACCCGCATTAGCATTTGGGGTGTCTCTGTTCTCTCGGCGACATGCAGTAAACTAGTGTTGCTGTCTTGCCTCAATATAACCAGTACCTCTACCCTCCGCTCCATGACCACAGCCCAAACCATTTCCACCCCTAGCCTGACCACGGCCTCTCGGTGGCTACTAAACAGTATCCGTACTAGTAGCTTGCATCTGATAGGGCCTCCGTGGACAATATTCTATATGTTGCTCCAAATATCCACACCTAAGACATGCCCCAATCCTTCGCCAGCACTCGTCTTGATGACACCTCCCACAATCAGCATAGGGCTGCGGTCAAGTAACAGCAACAGGGGCCTCAACTCTAATCGGCCCATCAACTCTGGGCTTTTTCTTAGGCCTCATTAATGAGCTCGAGGGCTCTGAATCCCTCTTATTCCTACCCCTTTCCTTTTCGCGGTTCTGGCACTTAGTGCCTTTCACATCTTCGGCTATCTTCACCATCAAAGCAGCAAAATCTTGCTCCCTCTGTAAAGCTTTTAAAACCCGTAGACTATCTTTGAAGCCGTCTTCAAAACAAACGCAGCGCTCATATTCAGTTGCCACCATCCCTCGTGCATAAAGGCTAAGTCACAAAAATTCAACTTCGGACTCAGCCATTGTCTTATCTCCTTGAGTTAAATTTAAAAATTCCCTCCTACAGGCATCCACATAGCTGGCACCCACATATTTAGCCTGGAAAGTAGTCTTGAAAAACTCCCAGGTCAAACGATCGGCTTGAGTGCCCTCTTTGACAATAAGCAACCGCTAGTAAGCCTCGTCTCTTAGTTGTGATACTATACCTTTTAGTCTCTATTCAGGGGTGCAATCGAGGTCTTCCATGATCCCTTCTATGGCCTCGATCAAATATTCAGCCACACTGGGGGCCACTCCAGCAATACCTCTTAATATCTTAGACTCATTACACCTGAGTCGTTCAGTAATCGACCCATAGCCCACAGTCTAATACTAGGCCCAGCGACCCTTTCCAAAATCCTGAACATCACTTGAGGTAGTGCGTCATCCCTAACTACTCGATTTTGAAACCCCATCTCAGTCGATTTATTCATTTACCTTGATTCCTTAGAAATCCCTAATTTATATTATTATCTCTCTCAAGACTAACAACGTCTAACCCCTGGTTGATTAATTGAAATCTCTTTCTAATTAACTCCCTAGTGTTGCATTAACTCGATCTATGGATTCCCTTATTAGGTTTCACCCTTATTGGGAAAAATCTTGTCACCCTATCTCTAGACGTGCAATCAACTCTGCTCAATTATGCTAGATCTACTCTTAGACAGGGACTTTTTCTCCTCTGAATAAGCACATCAATACTTGAATCAATATCATGGAATATTAAAGTAAGAATTAAGAACACATAATTAAGAACAAGTCAAATATTTATCATACATTTCAGAAAATAATAACAAGATCCGTCTTAGGTTTCATTCCCCTTAGGTATTTAGGGGGTTTAATTCATATTTATGAAAGAAAACATCTTGAAAGAATAATGATAACAAAACATAAAGAAAACCCAAGAACTCTTGAAGGGAATTGAAGGGAGATCTTCAGTCTTGAAGGTGAATCGACTTCTGAGATGGATCAATCAGCTTTCTTCGAGTAATTCCTTACCTCCTACATCATGCATGTCCCCTTTGATTCTCCTCTAGTGTGCTTAAATAGGCTTTAGAATGCCTAGAAGCCCTCAAGAGTGGCCTTTTCCGAATAGGACTAAACTGGGGCTCGACAGGGACATGCTCGTGTGACACCTCTGTGTGCGATTTCTCAAATCCGTGTTCAAGGCTGTTAAATAGACACGGACGTGTGGTCTATTTGTGAAAGTCGTGCTCGATTCTGCTAAGTAGACATAGGCATGTGGTCTACCCATGTGAGGAAGTCCAGGCCGTGTTGATTTCCCACGTTGGCCCATTTTCTTTGTTTTCAGCTCGTTTCTTGCTCTTTTTATGCTCCTATACTCATCTAAGTATAAAACATGAAATTAAAGGATTAGGAGCATCAAATTCACCAAATCTAAGGATAAATCATCCAAAAATGTGCTACACATGGGGTAAAAATATGTATAAATTATGGTTTTTCAAATACCCCCACACTTAAGCATTTGCTTGTCTTCAAGCAAAATCCTCAACCCCTTGATTGCATGATATTCGTAACAGGTTTTAAAGATGTATAAATGAAACATTCTTGAGACTAACTTATTATCACGATTAAGGCAAGTGTACCTATCGAATAGTAGTAAAGCTCAACAAGACCGAATTATCAAACCCAAAGGAACTAGGAGTACTAGTATCTACTTCCTTTTTATTATCTAGCCTAAAAATTAAGAGGTTTGGTTATCAAAACTAATTACTAACTAAGAATGCACAGAGGGAAAATACTTTTGGGAAAATTCGATTGATTGAGACAATACCTAAGGAAAAATCAACCTAGACTTTACCTATTATTTGACTCTGAATCAGATGATTTATTCATTTGACTTGATCCGTAGAAATCCCTAAGTTATATTATTATCTCTCTCGAGACTAATAACGCCTAACCCTAGGTTGAATAATTGAAATCTCTTTCTAATTAACACCTTAGAATTGCATTAACTCGATCTATGGATTCCCTTATTAGGTTTCACCCTAATCCGGCAAAATCTTGTCACCCTATCTCTAGGCACGCAATCAACTCCGTTTAACTTTGACAATTTTACTCTTAGATAGGGTCTATTCCTCCTCTGAATAAGAGCGCTGACCTGAATCAATAACCTGGAACATTAAAACAAGAATGAAGAATACATAATTAAGAACAAGTCAAATATTTATCATACAATTCAGATAATAATAACAAGATCTGTCTTAGGTTTCATTCCCCTTAGTTATTTAAAGGGTTTAGTTCATATTTATGAAAGAAAACATCTCAAAAGCTTAAATATAACAAAACATAAGAAAACCCAAAACTCCTGAAGGAACTTGAAGGGAGATCTCCAATCTTGATGATGAATCCGACTCTTGAGATGGATGAATCGGCTTTCCTTGAGTAATTCCTTGCTTCCTACCCTTCGTCCCCTATCTAAGTGCCTCCTTAGGTGTTTAAATAGGCTTTGGAATGCCTAAGAACCCTCAAATTGGCCTTTTTTGAATTGGACTAAAATTGGGCTCGGTAGGGACACGCCCGTGTGACACTCCTATGTGCGATTACTTAAGACTGTGGTCAAGGCTGTTAAATGGGCACGGGCATGTGATCTACCTGTGTAAATCGTTCTTTTACCTTTCCAAAGGGACATGGCTGTGTAGTCAACCCATATGAATAGGTTCAAGTCGTGCCAGAGCCTATTAAACCTACACAGGTGTGTGGTGAACTCTAGGCCGTGCTGATTTCCCACGTTGGCCCATTTCTCAGTCCTTTTACTCTCTTATGCTCACCTAAGTATAAAACATGAAATTACAGGATTAGAAGCATCGAATTCACGAAATCAATGGAGAAATCATCCATAAAATGTGTTAAGCATGGGGTAAAAATATGTATAAATTACGGTTTATCAATTACCCCCACACTTAAGCATTTGACTGTCCTCAAGCAAAACCCTCAACTCACAATCAAAATAAATTCTTCTTAACTTATAATTCCTATTAATAATAACTCAAAATAATCCATAAGTAATTATACATTGAGAATTTGACTGAAAGAACATCAAAGTTTCAAACATTCCAAGTTGAGTATTTTATCATGAATGCATAGGTGTCTCCCTCATCTAAATACTTACCTTCGACTCAAAATATCACAAAGTTTCACATCCTCACTAAAGATTCACACAAATCACTCGAGGTGTTTAAGGACAATACATGAAGCACTCAATAGTCAATAATGAAAAGTCATTACCATAGGCTGGCATGAAAATCAAATCTCCACCACTATGTATTGAGATGAAAATCAATCAAAAGGTCTTTAAAGGGTTGTAACGTGGCTTTGGTTAGGGGGTGTGGTCACAAGCTGAAAGAAAAGGTTAGAATCGAGATTGAATTGAAAAATTTCCTAACTTGAAAAAGTAATTAAACATCAACTGAGTACAAGTTAGCTTCTTCTCAGATGATGGAATTTAGATACTGCGGCTCAACAATACTGAATTACAACTAATATGTAAGTATGAATTTTTTTTTAAGAACAAGTCAAAATACAAAATAGAATAAAACATAGATAAGCAATTATTCCAATTCAAATCTTGACAAAAATAGGGATCAAATTATTTTAGGGGATTTTAACAATAATGAGTTATGGGTTAATATTGGTGTAAATCAATGAATGGTTTGTTAGGCTCAAGGGGGTTCACTAAGGGTTAATTTTGAAGGCAGGCTTTTATGGAGTGAGTGGGTTAAACCTAAGTGCCTTTATCATCTTGACATATCAAATCAAATGGTGTGGTCTTGACATGCATAATCAAGCAAGTTCTAGAATAACAAGTCAAGATTGACGCACTCAAAGCAACAATAAAAGTGAGCATGAAAGAAATAATAGATGCTCTTAAGGCTCAAAATCTCACAAAAATTTCGGCTTTTTGATGTTTAAAATTGTGAATTTCAACTAAAGATAATACCTAAACTTGGGAGAAACAACCTATAAAATTTTAAATTCAAAAGTCAACTTATCATGCTTGATTCTTTAATATCTTAATGTTTAAACAATCAATGCATGAATGCCTAAGTTTTAATTCAAGACATATCAATAAAAATCATAAATTAATCAAAATTCATTCTAATCATGGCATGAGAAGATCACATGAGAATAAGACAAAATTTAGGGATTTTTAATGATGATATGAAGACCCCCTCACACTTAAGATGTGTATTGCCCTCAATGTACAAAGAGATATATATTGATAAAGATAGATATATAATCATAAGATAGGGAGAGAAGTGAAACTTCATGAATGATGCATGGACTCCTTGAATTAGAGTCATGGAGAATGAACGACGAAAGCAATGATGAGGGTGGAGGAGGATACTCCGGTGGTGGTAGAGGTTAGGTTCCACAAACGCTGCACCAAAAGAATATTATATCTCAAGTTGGCTTTGGTCATGGTCGAGTAGGGCATGGTAGTCGTGGAGAACCTTTCCCAGTGGAGTTTCAAGTTTCTAAGTAATAGTGAGCTTTGGAGCTCTTCATAACTATGATAAAATCAGGAACTTTTTTAGGAAATATATAAGGAAGAATAATTACTCGTAATGAAATTGCCAAAATTAAAAATTGTAAAATAATAATTATAAAACCTAATAAAAATAAGCTTAAAGAAAAATAAAAAGTAGTCTTAAACTAAAATAAAAGGAACAACATAAAATAATAAATAAAAGTTTTTAAACTTCTTCATCACTAAATGGTTCGCAAGGTGGGGGTGGCGATGAGATGTGGAAGTGCTGACAAATCTGCTGTAGAGTAGCATCAATGTTATCGAAGTGCCGAAAACACTGCTGCTCGAATCGAGTAAGGTGCTCAGAGAAGTCAACGCATGAAGCCGCCACATGAACTAGACGATGAGGATGTAGTGGCTGAGACGGTGGGTCCTCGTTACGTGGAGGGACATCATTAGTAATGCCCTTGGGGTCTTCCTCCCCAGCTGATTTGGTGAGGCAAAATTGAGAAGGGTGGGTTCCTCGGCACTTCTCGATCATCCTCATATGTAACATGCTCAAGATGCCCTGTGGGGACATCTGGCCAATGAGTGTGAGGGAGGATGATTGGGCCGCTGTGTTGAGGAGCCCGAAGTGTCAAGCCAACCAAGTTATGTATGGGCCAATGGAGATGACCCCCCTCTGATGCCACTCCGTCTGGTGGCGAATGGCAAGGGAAATGAAGTGGGCGAGGTCAAAGACATGCCCATTCGCCATACTCCATAGAAAGTAGGCGTCGTGAGTGCTGACGATGTCAGTGCTCTCTCACTGGCCTATCAAAGTGTGTGCCAAGATGGCGTATAGGTACCTCAATGAGGGAGAGAGAGCCGATGCCTTGGAGCGGTTGGGATCGTAGGAAGCTGAGCTGGGGACCAAAGCCCTCCAACACTTTGAAGGGGAGTAGTGGATGTGGCGATGGAGGGTGTTGAGCTCATTATCTTCCATGAACTTCTCCGTATAAAGGCCCAAAGCGATACCAAATTCTGGCACACTCAACTGGTGGACTAAACCACCAAGATGAAACTTGACTGCTCCAGGGTCATCGAAGTTGATCATGACATCTTTAACATGGAAGGTCAAGCAAAGTTCAAGTGTAAGATCAAGGTATGTCGGCTCGATGGTCGCAAAGAAGAGTTCCCGTGGATCAGTTGTCAGGAGGGCTCGGACATCGTCAGCCAACTGAACTTGTTCAAGCGCGGTCCAATCAATGCAGCATCCCACACCTAAAGGTCGGGCCCGAAGTATCTGAAAAAGTTTCTCTGAATTTCTTGGTGGGAACTGAAGGAATGGGTGTCGGTTTTTCGATATGGGACATGAGGATGATGCTACTCCTTTCCTCTTTTAGAAGGCAGGGACAATGATTTTCTTTCCAAGTAAAGATGACATGGTATATCTGCAGTGAAACAAAAATCAAAGTTCAACTGACACATCTCAAAAATAGTATGGAAAATCAAAACTAAATATGAATAGATAAAACTTAAAATAATTAAGCAAATATATCAAGTTATGAAAATAAGACTTATGAAAATAATGTTTCGTGAATATCTAATGAATGGATGCATGTGTGTAAGCATAAATTTCATGGAAACAAGAAAAATGGAAGAGTGTAGCATAATGTGGTAACTAAAATGAAAAAATTCTTATAAAGAGAAAAAGTATTCTATTATTCTAACTATAAATATTCATTTAAAATAGGCAAATAGAGTAGATAAATCATGAAGTAAACAAAAAAATTGAAGAAAATAGAGAGAAAAGAGTAAACAAACACAAAAGGGAAGAGCTTGGGTTGTCAAAAATGGTGTTGTAGGCGGCGCACAGGCATGGGCGATAGGGCGTATGAAGTTACAGCAGCTAGGGTTAGGGATTTTTGGGGTGGGAGATGATGAATAGTGAGGGATTTATATAAATTTTTGTGCACACGGCCGTAGGGCACGCCTGTATGGCCTAATTTTTGCTCGTGTATTTCGCGAATTTTGAATTTGGGCTCATTTGACATTTGGTCCACACTCGTGTTGCTTGGGTGTGTGGGTGTACATGGCCATGTCACACAGCCGTGTCTTGCTTTGTTCGCTTCTCCCACACCTATGTACATAGGTCCACGCCCATGTTGGTTTTGATAGTGTCGACCACGAGTGGAGGGCACGGGCGTGTCGCACGCTCATGTTGTTTTGGCAAGTTTTCCCACGGCCATGTCGCACGACCGTGGTGACTTATTACTTCCCGTGTTGGGAAAATTTTGTCCTGTTTTCACACGGCCTAAGGCACGCCCGTGTGCCTGACCGTGTGGGCTTTAGAAAGCCTGTGTTCAATGATTCGGTTAGTACGTTAGATGTTAAAAACTAAAATTTAAAGCAATTAATACTGTTAGTGCTCGTTTTGCCTCCTGAGAAGCACTTATTTATAGTCAACGCTTGACTTACCTCTCTGGTGTGTGATTATGGTGGATCGAGGAGTTTACACTCCTCATCCCTGCTATCAATTTTATCAAGATATGGTTTAAGACGAGTACTATTTACCTTCAATGTGCCAAATTTGGAGTGATTTACCTCGACCGTACCGAATGGAAAAATACTAATTACCGTAAGAGGGGTTTCTTCATTCGGTTCAGAAGTGGCAATTCGAGGATCTGCTGCATCTAGTAGTACTTTGTCTCCAACTTTAAGTTGATTTTTAGTGGAATTAAGCTCATCATGGTGTGGTTTTGGTTTATCGTGGTTTCTCAGTTTATGTGTCTGCCATTCATCTAACTCCTCAATTTGTAAGCTTCGTTCTTCATGGATGGGTTCTTTGTTGTTGTTTGGCTTATGTATGTTCTTCGAACCTGTTTACTGCAAAGAAGGTTGTACCATATGGTTAGTTTTAGCCAAATGATTTGTACAATCACCTTTGATTTTTAATGTGTTATTCGAATTACAGCCAAATAATTGTTCTAGCGGTTGCTAAAAAGGGCCTTTTTAAAATTAAAGGGATGTTGCTATCCTCCTGTATGTCTAGAAGAACGAAATCAACTGGGAATATAAATTTGTCAATTTTAACGAGTACATCTTCAATAATACCCCTAGAAAATCTGATAGTTTTATCTGCTAATTGAATGCTCATCCTAGTTTGTTTGAGTTTCCCTAGACCTACTTGCTTAAACAATTTGTAAGGCATAACATTGATATTAGCCCCTAAATCAGCCAACGCATTATTAACATCTAAGCTACCAATTAAACAAGGAATTGTAAAACTAACTGGAACTTTTAGTTTGTTGGGCAGCTTATTCTGTAGAATGGCTGAACAGCCTGCGTTCAGCTCCACATGCGATACTTCATCTAACTTCCGTTTATTTACTAGAAGCTCCTTTAAAAACTTGACTGCGTTTGGCATTTTCGAAAGGGCTTCAATAAATGGTAAGTTAATATGTACTTTCTTTAAAAGTTTAAGGAATTTACCAAATTATTCATCTGAGTGGTCTTTCCTTGTCGCATTGGGCTATGGCACACGAGGTTTATATTTTGTAATTATTGGCTTTGGCTCATTACGGCCTACCTCATCCTTACCGTTGCTTACCACCATTTCCAGCATTAGTTCTGCAACTAGCCCTTCCTTATCTTGAATGGAAATCACGTTGAGTTGCTCCCCTGGGTTAGATTTAGTGTTGCTTGTAGGCTACCTTGTGGTTGTTCGGAAATCAACTTGGCGAGCTGTCCAATCTGAGTTTCGAGCTTCTGGATTGATGGTTGTTGATTTTTGAGTGCTGTCTCGGTATTCTGAAAATGAGTTTCTGACACTGAAATGAATTTTGTTAGCATCTCCTCAAGGTTTGACTTTTTCTCTTGTTGGTAGGGTGGTTGTTGGAAGCCTGGAGGTGGTGGTCTCTGATTCCCTTGGCCTCCCCATGAAAAATTTGGGTGGTTCCTTTGACTTGCATTGTAAGTATTACTATGAGGATTGTTTTGAGATCAAGGATTGTTACCTATGTAATTTAACTGCTTGTTCTCCATGTTGTGGCCATAAGGTGGGTATTCTGAACTACTTGATCCACCTCTACTCGCTTCGCACTGCATTACTGGGTGAACCTGTGAAGAACTAAGGAAACCATCAATTTTCTTATTCAAGAGTTCTACCTGATTAGAGAGCATGGTGACCGTATCAATGTTATAAACGCCGGCTATTTTCGTTGGCTTTGTCCTCATGACTTGCCACTGTTAGTTATTTAGTGACATATCCTCTATAAATTCATAGGTATCTTCAGGTGTCTTATTATTGATGGTTCCGCCAGTAGCTGCGTCAACCGTTTGTCAAGTCGAAGGATTCAGGCCATTATGAACGGTTTGAACCTGTAGCCAGAGTGGTAACCCATGGTGAGGGCATCTTCTCAAGATATCCTTGTATCTCTCCCATGCATTGTAAAGTGTTTCTAAATCCATCCGCACAAAAGAAGAGATATCATTACGTAATTTGGTTGTTTTAGCCGGTGGAAAATATTTTAATAAAAACCTTTTGGTCATTTGTTCCCAAGTAGTGATTGACCCTTATGGTAACGAGTTCAACCATTGTTTCGCCTTATTCCTTAATGAAAAGGGAAACAACCGAAGGCGAATGGCGTCATCGGAAAGGTCATTAATTTTAAAGGTATCGCAAAATTCTAGGAAATTTGCCAAATGAGTGTTGGGATCCTCGTCCTGCAAACCGTCAAACTGAACAAACTGTTGTATCATTTGAATTGTGTTAGGTTTTAGTTCAAAATTATTTGCTGCAATAGTAGGTCAAACTATACTTGACTCCGTTCCAATTAAATTAGCTTTAGCAGAATCATACATAGTGCGTGGAGAAGGATTCTGGTTTACTGGATCAGTAGCAATCACAGGAGGTAGCGAATTTTCTTGGTTTTCAGCCATCTGCTCAGTTGTGGTTGAAGTATCGTCCTCTTGCTCACCCGCTGTGTATCTTAGGCTTCGCCTTATTTCTCTCAGGTTTCTACGAACTGTGCGGTCGATCTCACCGTCAAAAAGTAGTGGTCCTGACGGGTTTCTTCTGGTCATAAACTAGAAAAACCTGTCAGAAGAAAAGCAATGAAGAATTAGAAAAGAAAATAAAAATTGCAATTGCAATAAAAGTAAAATAGCTAAAGTAATAAAAATTGAGTGTTCCTAATATCCTAGTTCCCCAGCAATGGCGCCAAAAACTTGATTACGTGATATTCGTAATAGGTTTTAAAGATTTATAAATGAAACATTCTTGAAACTAACTTATTATCACGATTAAGGCAAGTGTACCTATCGAACAGTAGTATAGCTCAACAAGACCGAATTGTCGAACCCAAAGGAACTACGAGTACTAGTATTTACTTCCTTTTTATTATCTAGCTAAAAATTAAGAGGTTTGGTTATCTGAACTAATTACTAACTAATAATGCACAAAAAGAAAACTCGAGAAAATACTTTTGGGAAAATTCGATTGATTGAGAAAATACCTAAGGAAAAATCCACCTAGACTTCACCTGTTATTTGACTCTGAATCAGATGATTTATTCATTTGACTTGATCCGTAGAAATCCCTAAGTTATATTATTATATCTCTCGAGACTAATAATGCCTAATCCTTGGTTGAATAATTGAAATCTCTTTCTAATTAACACTATAAAATTGCATTAACTCGATCTATGGATTCCTTTATTATGTTTCACCCTAATCTGGCAAAATCTTGTCACCCTATCTCTAGGTGCGCAATCAACTTTGCTTAATTATGATAATTTTACTCTTAGACAAGGTCTATTCCTCCTTTGAAAAAGAGTGTTGACTTGAATTAATATCTCGGAATATTAAAACAAGAATTAAGAACACATAATTAAGAACAAGTCAAATATTTATCATACAATTCAGATAATAATAACAAGATCTGTCTTAGCTTTCATTCCCCTTAGGTATTTAGGGGCTTTAGTTCATATTTATGAAAGAAGACATCTCAAGAGCATAAAGATAACAAAACATAAGAAAACCCAAAACTCCTGAAGGAACTTGAAGGGAGATCTCTAGTCTTGATGATGAATCTGGCTCTTGAGATGTATCAATTGGCTTTCCTTGAGTAATTCCTTGCTTCCTACTCTCCATCCCCTATCTAAGTGCCTCCTCAGGTGTTTAAATAGGATTTGGAATGCCTAAGAGCCCTTAAAATTGGCCTTTTTCGAATTGGACTAAACTTGGGCTCGGTAGGGACACGCCCGTGTGTGATTACTTAAGGTCGTGGTCAAGGCTGTTAAATGGGCATGGGCGTGTGATCTACCCATGTAAATCATGCTACGACCTTGCCAAAGGGACACGGGCATGTAGTCAACCTGTGTGAAGAGGTTCAGGCAGTGCCAAAGCCTGTTAAACCTACACGGGCATGTGGTCTACCCGTGTGGTGAACTCTAGGCCGTGCTGATTTCCCACGTTGGCCTTTTTTCTCTGTTTTTTGCTCATTTCTCAGTTCTTTTACTCTCATATGCTCACCTAAGTATAAAGCATGAAATTAAGATTAGGAGCATCGAATTCACCAAATCTAAGGAGAAATCATCCATAAAATGTGTTAAGCATGGGGTAAAAATATGTATAAATTACGGTTTATCACTCACAATATAAATAAATTATTCTCAACTTATAATTCTCATCAATAATATCTCAAATTAATCCATAAGCAATCATACATTGAGAATTCAACTAGAAAAGCATCAAAGTTTCAAACATTCCAAGTTGAGCATTTTATCATGAAAACATAGGTGTCTCCCCTCATCTAAGTGGTTACCTTTGATTCAAAATATCACAGAGTTTAACATCCTTACTAAGGATTCACTCAAATCACTCAAGGTGTTTAAGGACAACAAGTTAAGCACTCAATAGTCAATATGAAAAGTTATTACCATAGGCTTGCAATGAAAATCAAATCTCCACCACTATATATTGAGATGAAACATCAATCAAAAGGTCTTTAGAGGGTTGTAATGTAGCTTTAGTTATGGGGTGTGGTCACAAGCTGAAAGAAAAGGTTAGAATCGACATTGAATTGAAAAATTACGTAACTAGAAAAATAACTAATCATCAATTGAATACAAGTGAGCTTCTTCTTAGAATATGGATTTAAACATTTAAGCTCAAAAGTAAAGAATACTACTAAGATAAATGTATGTATTGTAAATTTTTTTTTAAGAACAAGTCAAATAACATAGGCTAAATATCAAAGATAAAATATAGCTAAGCAATTTATTCAAATCAAATCTCGACAAAAATAGGGATCAAATTAATTTAGGGGATTTCAACAATAATGGGTTATGGGTTAATATTGAGGGTAAATCAATGATTGGGTTGTTAAGCTCAAGGGGGTTCACTAAGGGTTAATTATGAATGTAGGCTTTTATGAAGTAAGTGGGTTAAACCTAAGTGTCTTTATCATCTTGACATATCAAATCAAATGGTGTGGCCTTGACATGCATAATCAAGCAAGTTCTAGAATAACAGATCAATATTGAGGCACTCAAAACAATAATAAAAGTGAGCATTAAAGAAATAATATATGCTCTAAAGGCTTAATATCTCACAAAAATTATGGCTTTTTGATGTTTAAACTTGTGAATTTCAACTCAAGATAGTACCTAAACTTGGGGAAACAACCTAAAAATTTTTAAATCTCAAAAATCAACTTATCATGCTTGATTCTCTAATTCCTTAAAGTTTAAATAATCAATGCATGAATACCTATGTTTTAATTCAAGACATATCAATAAAAATCATAAATTAATCAAAATTCATTCTAATAATGATATGAGAAGATCATATGAGAACAAGACAAAATTCAGGGATTTTTCTAATAATGATATAAATGACCCCCACACACTTCAGATGTACATTGTCCTCAATGTACAAAGATGTATAATAGTAATATAAAGATAATATCAAAAGAGAGGGGGAGAAGTGAAACTACCCTGAAATTATGGACGATATCCTTGAATTTGTGAGAGCAAGAACTAAAGAAAAAGCTAAAAGGAAGGCATGATTCTGAGGGATAAATGAGAAGACACCACTGTAAAGGAGAATTAAGGGAATAATTCGATGATAACCATAAAGGTAGGTAGAATATAAGATGGAGGTCTTCAAAAGTAAATAAGATACAATGGAATAAAAATAGAAACAAAGATAAAAATAAAAATAATAGTAAAACACACATGCCTGTGTTCCTTGGGGCGTGTTGGTGCATATGGTCGTGTCATTTTTGACAGTTTCAACCACGGGTGGTGAGCATGGGCATGTTGTACGCCCGAGTTAATTTCTCAGTTTTATCCACGGAAGGTGGGCATTGGCGTGCCGACTACCCGTATTAATTTGTTCGCTCCTCCCACTCATGTGTTTATGTGCCCACGCCCGTGCTAATTTCTCAGTTTCGACCATGGTTTATAGACACAGGCGTGTTGTAAGCCCGTGTTTATGTCGCACGATCATGGCAATGAATCGAATCCCATTTTTGGAAAAATTTTTACTCTGTTTTAACACGACTGTACCGCATGGTCATGTCTCTGCCCGTGGTATGAGCACGGCCTAAGGCACGCTCGTGGTTAGGCCATGCTTGCCTTTATCAAATGTCAACATTTCCTACAGTTAGACTATGAATAGTTAAAGAAAAATTAAACCCCATTTAGTGAGGTTAGTACTTGGGTTACCCCCCAAGAAGTGCTTATTTAGAGTCTAAGCTCGACTCTACCTTGTGGGTATATTTAGGGGAGTTCGTGGAGCCATAGCGCCTTTCTATCGTCTTTGAAATTCTCACTGTTGTAAAATTTTAGGCGATGTCCATTTACCTTGAAAGTGCCTTGTGATGGGTGACTTACCTCTATTGTGCCATATGGAAGGATATTTTGGACTACGAAAGGACCTGACCATCGTGATTTAAGCTTCCCCGGGAACAATTTAAGACTCGAGTTATACAATAGGATAAGATCTCCCATTTCAAATTTATTGTGTTGTTTTAAACGAGCATCATGGTAGCGCTTCATTGGTTCCTTGTATAGGCGTGAATTCTTATATGCATTGGTTCGCCACTCATCTAACTCGTTCAACTGCATCAACCTGTTTTCACCTGTAAGTTTGGGATCGAAGTTTAGAAATTTTATAGCCCAGAATGCCTTGTGTTCTAACTCAAATGGTAGATGAAAACTTTTTCCATAAACAAGTTTGTAAGGTGATGTTCCTATGGGGGTCTTAAAAGCAGTTCTATAAGCCCATAAAGCATCATCTACTTTTATCGCCCAATCCTTCCTGTTTAACTCTACTGTCTTCTCTAGGATGCATTTAAGCTCTCGGTTTGCTACTTCGACTTGGCCACTAGTTTGAGGGTGGTAAGGGATGGCTATTCTATGGTGAACACCGTATTTCTTAAGGGTCTTATCAAATTGGGTGTTACAAAAATGAGTAACCCTACACTGATAATTGCTCTAGGTGTTCCAAATCGAGAGAAAATCTTCTTAAGGAATCGTACTACTACTCTAGGATCATTAGTAGGTAAAGCTTGGTCTTCAACCCATTTGGACATGTAATGAACAGCTACTAAGATGTACTTATTCCCAAATAAACTAAGGAATGGACCCATGAAGTCGATACCCCAAACATCAAATATTTTACATGAGAGCATGTATATCTGAGGCATTTCATCACGTTTGGAGATATTACCTGTCTGTTGGCATTTGTCACAAGAAGTAACATACCTGTTGGCATTTTTGAATAGAGTGGGCCAATAAAAACCTGATTCGAGGATTTTATGTGCGGTCTTATTTCCACTGTAATATCCTCCAGTCGATTCTGAGTGGATGTGTTCCAAGATCTTCAATGCTTCTATCCTTGTAACGCATCTTCTAATGACTTGATTTGCACATATATGGAAAAGAAAAGGGTCTTCCCAAAAGTAGTTTTTCACATCAGCAAAGAATCGCTTCTTTTGCTGATGTGTCAACCCTTTTCGGATAATGTTAGCAGATAAAAAATTTGCAATGTCTGCGAACCAAGGTACCTCAGAATCAGATATAGAAAAAAATTGTTCTTCAGGGAATGAATCATTTATTTCAACGTCATCTAGCTCTTTGGTACTTGAATTTTCAAGCCTGGAGAGATGGTCAGCCGCGAGATTTTCAGCTCCTTTCTTATCCTTAATCTCCAAGTCAAATTCCTGCAATAATAAAATCCATCAAATGAATCGAGGTTTTGCATCAGTTTTAGTCAAAAGGTAGCGAAGAGCAGAATGGTCAGTATAAACAACAACTTTAGACAATATTAGATATGGCCTAAATTTATCGAATGCAAAAACCATAGCTAACAGCTCTTTCTCTATGGTGGTGTAGTTTTCTTGTGCAGTTGTCAAAGTTTTGCTAGCATAATATCTAGGTTGAAAATGTTTATCTCTTCGCTGTCCCAAAACTGCAGCTATTGCAAAATCACTCACATCGTAGATTAGTTTAAAATGTGAATTCCAATCAGGTGGAATTATAATTGGAGCTTTAGTCAGTTTATCCTTTAAAGTATTAAATGCTTCTAAACATTCCTGATCGAATTTAAAAGGCACGTCTTTTTCCAGTAATTTAGTCAAAGGCTTAGCTATTTTAGAAAAGTCTTTAATAAATCTTCTATAAAACCCATCATGTCCTAAAATGCTTCTAATAGCCTTAACCGAATTAGGGGGAGGTAGTTTTTCAATGGTTTCAACCTCAATCCCTTTACTAGAAATTTTATGTCCTAACACAATACCTTCTTGAACTATAAAGTGATATTTGTCCCAGTTAAGCACAAGGTTTGTTTCCTCACATCTTATTAACACTCATTTTAAATTTTTAAGGCAAAGATGGAAAGAGTTACCGAAAACCAAGAAATCATCCATAAATACCTCCATGACGTCTTCTACGAGTTCGTCAAAAATGGCCATCATGCAGTGCTAAAAAGTAGCAGGAGCATTACATAATCAAAAAAGCATTCTAGGAATTAAACATACTGTATGGAAAAGTAAATGTCGTCTTTTCTTGATCTTCAAGAGCTATTGGGATTTGAAAATAGCTAGAGAGTCCATCTAAAAAGTAGTAGTACATGTGCCCTGACAATCTTTCCAACATTTGGTCAATGAATGGAATGGGGAAGTGATCTTTTCTCGTGGCATCATTTAGCTTCCTATAATCAATGCAAACTCTCCAACCTGTGACTGTCCTTGTTGGGATTAATTCATTCTTCTCATTGGCTAAAACAGTCATGCCTCCATTCTTAGGAACAACCTACACTGGACTTACCCAAGAACTGTCAGAAATAGGATAAATAATTCCAGCATCTAGAAGTTTAATTACCTCAGCTTTAACAACTTTCTTCATGTTAGGGTTCAGTCGTCTTTGGGCTTACACGCATGACTTATATTCATCTTCCATTAAAATTTCGTGGGAGTAAAAAGAAGGGCTGATCCCTTTAATGTCAGAAATTTTTCAAGCTATGGCCCTTTTATGCTCTCTTAAGACTTGGAGTAATTCCTTTCTCTCTTTGGGTTGCAAGTTAGACGTAATAATTACCTGTAATGTAGAGTTATTTCCAAGGAATGCATATTTCAAGTGATTCGGCAATTGTTTAAGTTCCAGTTTGGGAGGTTCTTCAATAGAGGGTTTTTGCTTAAGTTCATTGTTTACCTTAATACCCTCATATTCTGCTAGTCTCAAGGAGGGTTTATTGGAATCCAGTTCAATTCCTATCTCAGAATTATCATCCCCCTCCTCTCATTGGGCAAGACAAAGTTCCAACGTGTCTTTATGTATGATTTCCTTAAAGGAATCTTGAGTAGCATTGTCAATAGAGTCAATAAAATAACATGAGTCATCCTGTTCCCTAAAAAATATCATGGCATCATAAATTTTAAAGATAATCTCTTCGTCACCTACTTAAGTACTAATTTACCATCACCCACATTAATAACAGCCCTAGCAGTGGCTAAAAATAGACGACCTAAGATTAAGGGCACTTCAACATCCTCATCCATGTCAAGCACAACGAAATCAACAGGGAATATAAATTTATCTACTTTTACAAGTACATCCTCTATAATTCCCCTAGGATATTTAACAGATCTATCAGCTAATTGAATACTCATCTTAGTGGGTTTAGGTTCCCCAAGACCAAGTTGTTTAAACATTTTATATGGCATCAAATTAATGCTAGCGCCTAAATCAGCTAGTGCCTTATCAACATCCAAACTACCAAATAATCAGGGAATAGTAAAACTTCCTAGGTCTTTCAGTTTGGTTGGCAGTTTATTTTGGAGTATGGCCAAAGACTCCTTATTAAGTTCCACTATAGATAAGTCTTCAAACTTCCTTTTGTTTGTTAGAAGCTCTTTTAAAAATTTTGTGTATGGAGGCATCTACGATATAGCTTCGAGAAAAGGTAAGTTAATATGAAGTTGTTTAAAAAGTTCAAGAAATTTACTGAATTGTGCATCCATGCGGTCTTTCTTCAACTTTGCTGGATATGGGATTGGTGGTTTATATTTCTTTGACATTGGATTGTCATTGTTTTCGGTTTTTTCCTCCTCTCCTTTGTCTCTTTCAGCTTCTTGTAGTGGCTTCTTTTCGGATTTAGCTAACACCTTCCACTCCTTAGTGTAATTGTTTTTACATGCTCTTTTGGATTGGGTTCGGTGTTACTAAGTAAACTTCCTGGTGGTCTTTCTGAAATCATCTTAGCCAGTTTGATTCTTGAGTCCTTGGATCGACACTTGCTGATTTTAAGTGCAGTTTCAGTGTTTTGAAATCTGGTTTCCACTATTGAAATAAATTTTGACATCATCTCCTTAAGGTTCGACTTTTTCTCTTGATGGTAAAGTTGTTGTCTCTTATTTCCTTGGCCTCTCCATGAAAATTTTGGGTGGTTCCTCCAATTTGCATTGTAAGTGTTATTATAAGGATTATTTTGAGGTCGAAGATTATTACCCATAAAATTTAGTTACTCGTGTTCTATGTTGTGGCCATAAGATAGGTATTCTGAATTGCTCATTCCACCTCCATTTGTATTGTATTGCATTACTGGGTGAACCTGTGAAGAGCTAAGTAAACCATCAATTTTTTTATTCAAATGTTCTGCTTGATTAGATAGCATGGTGACCGAATCAGCGTTAAGTAACGCTAGCTGCTTTCGTTGGCTTTATCCTCATGACTTGCCACTGATATTTATTCAGTGAATCTCTTTTATAAATTCGTAAGCCTCCTCAGGTGTTTTATTATTGATAGTCCCACTAGTAGCTGCGTCAATCATCTATCTAGTCGAAGGATTTAGGACATTGTGAAATGTTTGAACTTGCAACCATAAGGGCAGCCCATGGTGAGGGCAACTTCTCAAGAGGTCCTTGTATCTCTCCCATGCATCATAGAGTGTTTCTAGATCCATTTGTACAAAAGAAGATATACCATTCCTTAATTTGGTTGTTTTAGTCAGCGAAAAATTTGTTCATTTGTTCCCAAGTAGTGATTGACCCTTGTGGTAACGAGTTCAACCACTGTTTAGCTTTGTTCCTCAAATAAAAGGTAAACAACCGAAGGTGAATGGCATCATCAGAAATACCATTCATTTTAAAAGTGTAGCAAAATTCTAGAAAATTCGCCAAGTGATTGTTTGGATCCTCATCCTGCATACCATCAAACAGAACAAACTGTTGTATCATTTGAATTGTGTTAGGTTTCAGTTCAAAATTATTTGCAGTAATAGCAGGTCTAACTATACTTGACTCAATTCCTGTTAAAGTAGGTTTAGCATAATCATACATAGTACATGGAGCAGGATTCTGATTTACTGGATTAGCAGCAATTGCAGAAGGTAGCAGATTTTCTTGATTTTCAGTCATCTCCTCAGTTGTGGTGGAAATATCGTCCTCTTGCTCTTTCTCTGTGTATCATAGGCTTCGCCTTATTTCTCTTCGATTTCTGTGAGCTGTGCGATCGATCTCACTGTCAAAAAGTAATGGTCCTGATAGGTTTCTTCTAGTCATAAACTATAAAATCCTGCCAAAAGGAAAAGGAAAAATTAGAAAGAAAATAAAAATTTAAATTGCAATAAAAGTAAAATGGCTAAAGTAATAAAAATCGAGTGTTCCTAATATCTTAGTTCCCAGGCAATAGTGCCAAAAACTTGATGTGAACGAAACGCGATAAGTTTTATAATTTATGAATGTTCATTCTTGAAAACTAACTATTATCACGACAAAGGCAAGCGCACCTTATCGAACAGTAGTATAGCTTATGGCAAGACCGGGATGTCGAACCCAAAGGAACTAAAAGTACTAGTATTAACTTTCTTTTTATTATCTAGCCTAGAAATAAAGGGGGTTTGTTTTATCTAAACTAATTACTAAACTAAGAATGCATAGAAAGTAAATTGGGTAAATAACTTTTTGGAAAACTAAATGATTTGGACAATACCTAAGGGAAAAATCCACCTAGACTTCACTTGTTATTTAACTCTAAATCAGATGATTTATTCATTTGACTTGATCTGTAGAAATCCCTAATTTATATTATTATCTCTCTCGAGGCTAACAACGTCTAACCCCTGGTTGATTAACTGAAATCCCTTTCTAATTAACTCCCTAGTGTTGTATTAACTCAATCTATGGATTCCCTTATTAGGTTTCACCCTAATCCGGCAAAATCTTGTCACCCTATCTCTAGGCGTGCAATCAACTCCACTCAGTTATGCTAGACCTACTCTTAGATAGGGACTTTTTCTCCTCTAAATAAGTACATCAATACTTGAATCAATATCCTAGAATATTAAAGCAAGAATTAAGAGCACATAATTAAGAACAAGTCAAATATTTATCATACAATTCAGAAAATAATAACAAGATTCGTCTTAGGTTTCATTCCCCTTAGGTATTTAGGGAGTTTAGTTCATATTTATGAAAGAAAACGTCTCAAAAGAATAATGATAACAAAACATAAAGAAAACTCAAGAACTCTTGAAGGGAATTAAAGGGAGATTTTCAGTCTTAAAAGAGAATCCGGCTTCTGAGATGGATCAATCGGCTTTCTTTGAGTAATTCCTTGCCTCCTGCTCCATGTGTGTCCCCTCTAATCCTCCTCTAGTATTCTTAAATAGGATTTAGAATGCCTAAAATCCTTCAAGAGTGGCCTTTTCCGAATAAGACTAAACTTGGGCTATACAGGGACACGCCCGTGTGTGATTTCTCCAATCCGTGTTCAAGGCTGTTAAATAGACTCAGGCGTATGGTCTATCCATGTAAGTCCGGGTCGACTCTGCTAAATAGACATGGGCATGTGGTCTATCCGTGTGAGGAAGTCCAGGCCATGTAAAATTCCCACGCTGGCCCATTTTCTCTGTTTTCAGACTGTTTCTCGCTCTTTTTATTCTCCTATGCACATCTAAGTATAAAACATGAAATTAAAGGATTAGGAGCATCAAATTCACCAAATCTGAGGATAAATCATCCAAAAATGTGCTACGCATGGGGTAAAAATATGTATAAATTATGGTTTATCACTCCCTCTCCTGCTCCTCCAACTGGTTCTTGACATGCCACAAGGTACTGAACTATTTGAACTGGTTAGCCTCCTGTAGATAAAATCTGTAAATATGGGGCAGAAGAATTTAGGGCTACTTCTGAAGATGATCCGAAAATGTCTGAATTTCGGTTGGAAAATACTATCAAGGTTTTAGATGAATTATCATGTACACCAGTTGAGTGTCTGAAATGTGTCGTATCATTGTTAAGAGATTCGACTTACTAGTGGTGGAATACTTTGGTTTCTATTGTGCCAAGGGAAAATGTTACATGGGAGTTTTCCCAAATAGAATTCAAAAAGATGTATATTAGCCAGAGATTTTTGGATCAAAAAGAAATTTCTAGAGCTTAAACAAGGAAATATGATTATATCTTAGTACAAACGAGAATTCGTTAGATTGAGTAAGTATACCAGAGAATGGGTTCTGACTGAGGCTGATATGTGTAAACATGTTGAAGAATGGTTAAACGAAGACATCAAGTTATTGATTGGAATTCTTGAATTAAGGGAATTTGTAGTACTGGCTAATCGAGTACACAAAGTCGAGGAATTAAGTAAAGAAAAAAACAAGCGAAGAGAGAAGCCTGATTTTCTGGTAAAAGATTTGTGGGCAAATCACAATCATCTACTTCAAAGAAATCAAAGAAAGACCATGATCGTTTTACCGTATCTATGGGATATTCCAGAAAAGAACAAAGTTCTCAACGCTCTAGCCGAGATCTTCGTCTCCATTTATAACGAGTGCTAGAAGTGTTGGTAACTCTAAACCTAGATGTAAACATTGCAATAAATTTCATTTTGGGGAGTGTCGTATGAGAAGCGGAGCTTGCTATAAATGTGGTTCTTTTGACCACTATCTTAAAGATTTTCTTGAAAGGATTGAAAATGATACTAATTAAACTTTGAAGCCAAGTAATCCCAGTTTAAGAGGTAGACCACCCTATCATTCCGGCAATGTCAGTAGTAGTCGAGGTGCTACAAAAGATTCAATAGTTAAGTCTGAAGCACAAGCACTCGCAAGGACATATGCTATTTGTGCAAGAGAAGATGCCTTTGTAAAAAACGTCATTACTGGTACATTTTCTCTTCTTGATACTGATATTACTATTTTGGTTGATCCTGGTTCAACAGATTCATACATATGCACAAATTTAGTGTCTGTTAAAAATTTATCTGTTGAGTCCACAAAATTCATGGTTAAAGTCTTGAACCCCCCGGGCTAGTTTGTGATGGTAGATAAAATATGTAAAAACTATTCGTTAATGGTAAAGGGTTATTGTTTCTCAGCTGATTTGATGTTGTTGCCCTTTGATGAATTTGATATAATTTTGGGAATGGACTAGCTAACTCAACATGATGCAGTGGTGAATTGTAAAGAAAAATACATTATGTTGAAATGTCAGAATGGGGAATTACTTCATGTTGAATCTAATAAACTGGATGGATTATCTAATGTAATTTCAGCTATATCAGCATAGAAATATGTCAGAATAGGGTATGATGCTTATCTTGCATATGTGTTGGACACTAAAGTATCTGATTTAAAGATTAAGTCAATGTCAATTGTTTGTAAGTTTCCTGATATTTTTCGGGAAGAATTACTTGGAGTACCACCAGTCAGAGAAATGGAATTTTCTATAGATCTTATTCCAAGAACAACTCCTATATCTATAGAACCTTATTGAATGGCTCCAATAGAGTTAAAAGAGTTGAAAGCACAGTCGCAAGAATTGACAGATAGGGGCTTTGCTCGGCCTAGTCATTCATCTTGGGCTGCACCAGTTCTATTTGTAAAGAAGAAAGATGGATCGTTGAGGCTATGTATTAATTACACGTAAATCAACAGGGTTACAATCAAGAACAAGTATCCATTGCCTCTAACTGATAACCTATATGATCAGCTGAAAGGTGCCACTGTGTTTTCTAAAATAGATCTCCATTCTGGATGCTATCAGTTGTGAGTAAAAGACTCAGATGTACCGAAGAAAGCTTTTAGAACCAAGTACAAGCACTATGAGTTTCTTGTGATGCTGTTTGGCCTGACTAATGCACCTGCAGTATTCATGGATTTAATGAATAGAATTTTCAGACCGTATCTAGACAGGTTTGTGGTGGTGTTTATTGATGATATTTTAGTATATACCAGACATGAAAATGTGCATAATAATCATTTGAGAATTGTACTTCAAACCTTGCGTGAGAAACAACTGTATGCCATATTTAGTAAGTGTGAATTTGTCTTCGGGAAGTCAGTTTCCTTGGGCATATAGTGTCTACAGAAGGTACCAGGGTAGAACCGAGTAAAATCTCAGTTATTATTAATTGGAAACCACCGAAAAATGTGTCTGAAGTCAAAAGTTTTTTGGGAGTAGCCAGATATTATCGGAGGTTTGTAAAATGGTTTTCGATGATAGCTTCTCGATGACTCATTTGTTACAAAAGGATGTGAAATTTGAGTGGTCTGATAAATGTTAGCAGAGTTTTGACAAATTGAAACTTTGTTGACTGAAGCACCAGTACTAGTTTAGCCTGAACCGGGTAAAAAATTTGTAATTTATAGTGATGCATCATTAAATGGTTTAGGCTGTGTTTTGATGCAAGAAGGAAATGTAATTTCCTATGCCTATAGATAGCTAAAGCCGCATAAAAAGAATTACCCGATAATGATCTAGAATTGGCAGCCATTGTGTTTACATTGAAAATTTGGCAACACTATTTGTTTGGTGAAAAATGTTACATATTCACTAATCATAAGAGTTTGACGTATCTGATGCCACAAAAAGACTTGAATCTGATATAGCATATATGGCTTGAGTTATTAAAAGATTATGATCTAATTATTGAGTATCATCTAGAAAAAGCCAATGTGGTTGCTGATGCTCTAAGCGAAAAGTATTTGTTTGTTTTGTGAGCAATGAATGCCCAAATGCCATTGTTAAGTAATGGTTCAATCATAGTTGAGTTAAAAGCTAGACCAATATTCTTGCAATAGATTTGTGAAGCTTAGAAGAATGGCGATCAATTACAAGCTAGACGGATATAGTGCGAGTTGGATTATGATTCAGAATTTAAGATTGGATCTGATCGTTGTCTTCTATTCAGAGGTAGGATATCTGTACTGAAGAATTCAAAACTTGTACAGAAGATTTTGTATGAAGTTTACAATGGCATAATGTCTATTCATCCTGATAGTAACAAGGTGTACAATGATTTGAAAAAGATGTATTGGTGGCTGGGAATGAAACGAGATATTTCTAAATTTGTATCCAAATGTTTGATATGCCAACAAGTAAAAGTTGAACACCAAGTACCTTTAGGATTATTATAGCCAGTTATTATACCGGAGTGGAAATGGGAAAGCGCAACTATGGATTTTGTATCAGGATTACTCTTATCTCCAAAAAAGAAAGATGCTATTTGGGTAATCGCTGACCATCTAACAAAGTTTGCACACTTTATTCCAGTACGTATGGGTTTCTCCTTGTCTAGATTGGCTGAATTATATGTTTCTGAGATTGTCAGACTGCATGGAGTACCAATCTCCATTATCTCCGATAGAGATCCTCAGTTTACATCTCGATTTTGGAACAAGTTGCAAGAAGCTCTAGGTACAAAATTAGATCTTAGTACTACATTCCATCCTCAAATAGACAGTCAATTAGAATGTGTAATACAGATTTTAAAGGATATGCTTCGGTGCTGTGTGTTAGAATTCGAAGGTAATTGGGAAAAGTACTTGCCTTTGGTTGAATTTGCATACAATAATAGTTAGAAGTCCATCATTAAAATGGCATCGTATCAGGCTCTGCATGGTCGTAAATGTAGAACTCCATTGTATTGGATAGAGCTTAGTGAGAAAAAGATACACGGAGTTGACTTAGTCCATGAAACAGAAGAAAAGGTAAATGTGATTCAGGATAGTTTAACAGCAGCCTCCAATCATCAAAAGTCTTATGATGATCTTAAAAGAAAAGAAATAGAATTTCAGGTCGGTGACAAGGTATTCTTAAATGTATCAGCTTGGAAAAAAGTTCTCTGGGTTGGCAGTAAAGGAAAATTGAGTCTACGGTTCATCGGACCGTATGAAATTACAGAAAGAATCGAACCTGTTCCATATTGATTGGCATTACCACCAGATCTTGATAGAATTCATAATTTTTTTCACGTGTCCATGTTACGACGGTATCGGTTAGATCCTTCAAATGCTATATCTCCGATAGAAGTAGAAATTTAGTGTGACAACCCGAATTAGGGCCTAATCGGAATAGTGGTTTCGTGACCACAAATCCGAGATAGAAATAATTGTTTTTAATTATTTTGGGATTTATGATATGATTTCATGATTTCGTGAAAATTTCGTGATGAAATACTATGCATTGAGCGCTTAAGTTGAGATTAGGGACTAAACCGAATAAATTGTAATATTCATGTTTTAGAAGTTTTTAGTATGAAATTGCTTTGGGATATTAACTAGGAGGTCGTAAATAGCAATTGTTTTAGAAGTGTTTTTCATAAAGCGTGAAATCGTTTGAAATGCCTAATGTTTATTTAGCCTCTTTGTGTGAACTAGAAAATGATTTTAAAATTTGTGCCAATATCACAAAGTATTCACTTTAAAACTTATTAATTCAAAAATCTCGTTTATCGCGGAAGCTTTTGAAACGGTTTTGCATATTCGTGGTATTTTGGTAAATCATGCATATCTTTTGAAAACTCGCATCCTACTACTAGCAGATATAAATCAAAAATAAATAAACCCAAAAAATTAAAAAATTACAGAGGCCTTATTACATAATGAAACCCAAAATAAAGTCTTAATTATAATATTAAAAGAAACTTCATCAAGTGGCCAGCTCTGAGTCCTCCATCGCCTCGATCCGTCGAAGCCTGGGGATTTCCTGCACAGTTAACAAATGGGTTAGTTTACGAAAACTCAGTGTGTGAAATCCCATAAAAGCATACAGTTAGAGTAAACACAATTTGGGCCTAAGCCCTCAGTTTTAGTTAGGGGCCATAGCCCCTCTTTCAGTAGCAGTAACAGTCAAGGCCTAAGCCCATTACAATATCAGTGGCAATCTGGGCCTTAGCCCATTTCAGTATAGTATCCAAACACAGAATCCTACCCAATCCATCTGTCACACACCATCTTCGTACCAGCCCTACACACCATGTGAGGATAAAATCGACCCAGCCAACCCTACACACCAAGTCGTACCGCTTACGGTACTAAAACAGTTTTTGCAGCAGAGCTGCCAGTAATAGGCTTTTAGCCTTTCAGTACACTTCCTCCAAAATCATATATCCTACCCCATACAATGCAACAAGATATGAATGTACATATAGTAAAAATGGCATGCTTAAACAGTCATACATCACAGAGGGGTAAAACAGTCATCTTACCAAAAATAAGGGTCCAAGTACACTTACCGGCCCAACAGTAGGTCAACAGTCGTCTTGGGTGACCCGTGCAACTTTAACAGTTAATCGATGGTATTGGGCCTACAGCCCATGTGGGCATACACGCTCGTATAGCCCACATAGCCCAAATTGGCCTTAGCCGTGTGGTTTACACAGCCTAGCCCAATAGTAACCACACTTTTATGTGATTGATTCCTTGTAGGGCCCATAGGCCCATTAGGCCAACATGGCCCCGTTCGGGGCAAAACTGCCCAGTACTGTTTTGGCCCATGAAGACGCCCATGGCCATCTCGTCAACCATACGGCCTGCAACATGGGTGCCCATATGCCCATGTGGTGTCGTCAACCCACTTTTTCAGCTTTTCAGCTTTTCAGCCTTTGCGGTTTCGCATCCAATGGCAATGTTACACACACCTGTTATGGGTCTGTAACTGAAACGCTTCTGAGATTAACGCACCTATGATTAACAACAATCCCTCATTAGCCTAAAACCATCGTTAATCCATACCACAATATCGAAAAGGATTCGTTCGATCCATTGTCACTTACAAAACCAACAATCGCAGATCCTTACTAACTTAACACCCACGTACCACTCCAAAACTTTGACCTTCATAAGAAACATTCGATCGATTCATAAGTATTTAAAGTCCAATAAAAACACATCTCATTTAAAGCGCTTACTTGATAAGTGAATAGACCGCTTGTAATGAGAAGAATAATCGGCCTCAACTTCCACAATAGAATCCATACTTCTAGCAAGATTAGACAAATCATAAGATGTTTAGACGAAAAGCATACATTTCGCCCCAAAGAGAAAGAGAAGGGGAAAGCTGGAACTTGGCAGTAGAGCTAACAGATATTCGGCTAGAAAAGTAATAGTGAAACGATTGTACTTACTCTTACCAATAACTCAAATGACTTTTGGCAATAGTCAATCAAGGAGATTTGGCTCAAGCAAGAAGAATAGAAAGATTTGAGAGAGGGAAGAAAAAATGTATTCAATCAAAGAGGTGATCAATTGAGTCAGAGAGAAGAAGGAGAGATTCAATCAAGATTAAGGCTAAAAAATGAAAGGGTCAGAGAGAGAAAATAAAGGTGGTTATTCGACTACAAAAGGTATCAAGGGAAAATAGTTGTCAAAGAGTAGAAGGAGAAGAATAGCAATCGAGATAGTCCAAAAATGAAAGTACCCGAAAGCACTAGCCAAAAACAACCGATACCGAAAGACTTCTTATCACAAATCGACTTTAGAAAAAAAGAGTAAACAAAACCACTATTTGGCGAAATCTTGAAATGAAATGACTAATTACCAATACATAGCTAAATTTTACCCCAAAGAACTCCCCAATTTTGTTCAGCCTTCCACACACTAAACACCTCCCCCAACATCCCTACACAATCGAAACACTAAGTGCCAGAGTTCAAAACCAGCAAGACTCTTCTCCAAATTTGAAATTGCTTGATTTTCTCCTAAATTTCCTCCCATCCATCTCTTCAAATTTGGCTAACAACAATCCCATTCAAATCTATTCAAAATCTTTATGTTTCAGTCAAACACAACTTCCTCCCAAGGCCACCAGCAAAAATAATCTCCATTTGCACAAGCAGTGATTTGAACCTCAGGCCACTAGCACACTCCACACGCCACTATCCACTAGACCAGTAGACTCATTTTGTCATGATTTTACTAAAATAAACTTATAACACTACTAGCCAAAGATAGATGTTTTATCCTTAAAAAGCAAAATTTTGTGGAAGGCTAGGCTTAAATCTGTGACTTCCCAGACACTTCCCAGAACACTTAGAACACTTAACCACTAAAGTAGATGCACAGTTGTGTAACTTTCTTGCACAACTAAATATTTATGTGCAGTCTCCTAACTGTACCCACACTCAAGACCTAATACTTCTAGGCCCAAACTTTGGGCCGTTACAATTCACCCCTCCTTAAAAATATTTCGTCCCCGAAATTTCCAACTATCAGATCAATCGCAAAACACAAACTACACTACTACGCTCCCACTGGGCACTCTAAATCTAAAACACTACCACATTTTGCTTGATGTTTCAAGTACAGTAATGTCATACAGGAATGCATAGACCCCACATCAATAAGTGCAGAGTAAGGTACCTTATGGATAAAGAACATGCCCGCATCAACATTTGGGGTGTCTCTGTTCTCTTGACGACTGCAGTAAACCAGTGTTGGCTGCCTTGCCTCAATATAACCAACAAATCTGCCCTCTGCTCCACGACCACAGCCTAAACCATTTCCAACCCTGGCCTGACCATGGCCTTTCGGTGGCTACTGAACAGTATCCGTACTAATAGCTTACATCTGATCGGGCCTCTATGGACAATATCTGATACGGTGCTCCAAAGATCCACACCTAAGATATGCCCCAATCCTTTGCCAACACTCGCCTTGATGACACCTGCCATAATCAGCATAGGGCTGTGGTCAAGTAACAGCAACAAGGGCCTCAACTCTAATTGGCCCATCAACTCTGGGCTTTTTCTTAGGCCTCATTAATGAACTCTAGGGCTCTGAATCCCTTTCATTTCTACCCCTTTCCTTTTCGCCATTCTATCACTCAGTGCACTTTACATCCTCGGCAATATTCACCTTTTCCACCAAAGCAACAAAATCTCGCTCCCTCTGTGGAGCTTTTAAAACCCGTAGACTATCTTTGAGGCCGTCTTCAAAACAAACGCAGCGCTCATCTTCAGTAGCCACCATCCTCCGTGCATAGAGGCTAAGTCACACAAATTCAACTTCGTACTCAGCCACTGTCTTATCTCCTTGAGTTAAATTCAAAAATTCCCTCCTACGGGCACCCACATATTTAGCCTAAAAAGTAGTCCTGAAAAAATCCCAAGTCAAACGATCGGCTAGAGTGCCCTCTTTGACAATAACAACCACAAGTAAGCCTCATCTCTCAGCAGTGATACTGTACATTTTAGTTTCTGTTTGGGGGTGCAGTCGAGGTCTTCCATGATCCCTTCTATGGCCTCGATCCAATATTTAGCCACACTAGGGGCCACTCCAACAATACCCCTGAATATCTCAGCCCCATTAGGTTTGAGTCGTTCGGTAACCGACCCACAGCCCACAGTGCCAGCACTAGGCCCGACGACCCTTTCTAGAATCCTCAACATCACTTGGGATAGTGCGTCGTCCCTAACCACTCATTTTTGAAACCCCGTCCGAGTCATAGGTGAAGCTGGTGCCTCTCTAGCTTTCTCATTAGGCTGGTGTCTAGTTGACAATGACTCGGCTTGAGGACTCCCATGGCTTTTGTCGCAGCCTCTTCCACGAGTACCTCTAGTGCTTATTATCGAATGTGCTTAGTCTGTATTAAAATTTTTATGCCAGTCAATTTATTGTTCCAGTATTTATTACATATATTTTATGAACAATATTATCTCAGAGTTTATTTTTGCAGTTCCCAGTCTAGCTACAGTTTGTAGTTTACTCTAACTAGAGAGTTTCGGTATAGTTTTTTACTACCCTAAGTAGTCTCAAAAATAACATTTCATTATAAACAGTTAGAAGACTCACAGGATCGACGCGGAGACTCTGTGTACCACTCCTTTAATAAAATATTTCCAAATTATATCAATCACTTTAAACCATTTGAAACAATTCTGTAAAAATTTCTACATTTTTGTGAAAGCCCAAAATCCACAGTGAATTTTTGTAACTTAGCTCTGATACCACTAAATGTAACACCCCAAACCTGGCCTGAACATTATGGTCGAATCTAGCGATGTCACATTGTTTTTCGTAAAGCGTGAAATCGTTTGAAATGCCCAATGTTTATTTAGCCTATTTGTGTGAACTAGAAAATGATTTTAAAATTTGCATCACTATCAAAAAGTATTCACTTTAAAACTTATTAATTCAAAAATCTCGTTTATCATGGAAGCTTTTGAAATAGTTTTACGTATTCGTGGTATTTTGGTAAATCATGCATATCTTTTGAAAACCCACATCCTACTACTAGTAGATATATATAAAAACGAACTAAACCCCAAAAATTAAAAAAATTATAGAGGCCTTATTATATAATGAAACCCAAAATAAAGTCTTAATTATAATATTAAAAGAAACTTTGTCAAGTGGCCACCTCTAAGTCCTCCGTCGCATCGATCCGTCTAAGCCTGGGGATTTCCTGCATAGTTAATAGATGGGTGAGTTGACGAAAACTCAGTGTGTGAAATCCCATAAAAACATACAATCAGAGTAAACATAATTTGGGCCTAAGCCCTCACTTTCAGTTAGGGGCCTTAGCCCCTCTTTCAGTAGTAGTAACAGTCTGGGCCTAAGCACATTACAATATCAGTGGCAGTTTGGGCTTTAGCCCATTTCTGTACAATATGCAAACACAGAATCCGACCCAATCCATCCGCTACACACCATCTCCGTACCAGCCTTACACACCATGTGGGGATAAAATCGACCCACCCAACCCTACACACCAAGTCATACCGGCTACAGCACTAAAACAGTATTTGCAGCAGAGTTGGCAGTAATAGGCTTATAGCCTTTCAATGCACTTTATCCAAAATCATATGTCCCACCCCATGCAATGCAACATGATATGTATGTACATACAGTAAAAATGGCATGCTTAAACAGTCATACATCACATAGGGGTAAAACAATCATCTTACCAAAAATAAGGGTCCAAGTACACTTACCGACCCAACGGTAGGTCCACAGCCATCTTGGGCGACCCGTGCAACCTTAACAGTCCATCGATGATATTGGGCCCACGGGCCATATTGCGAGCCTATGTAGGCTTAAATTGGCCTTAGTCGTGGGGTTTACATAGCCTAACCCAATAGTAACCACACTTTTATGTGATTGATTTCGTGTGGGGCCCACAGGCCCATTGGGCCTACATGGCCCAATTCGGTGCAAAATGGCCCAGTATCGTTTCGGCCTATGAAGATGCTCATGGCCATCTCGTTGAACGCACGGCCATGTTTCGTCACACGGCCTACCACACGGGCACCCACATGCCCGTGCGGTGTCGTCAACCCACTTTTTTAGCTTTTCAGCCTTTCAACTTTTCGGCTTTTCAGCCTTTGCAGTTTCACATCCAATGGTAGTGTTACACACACCTATTATAGGGTTGTAATCGAAATGCTTCTGAGATCAACACACCTATGATTAACAATAATTCCTCATTAGCCTAAAGTCGTTAATTCATACCACAATATCAAAAAGTATTCGTTCAATCCATCGTCACTTACCAAACCAACAATCACAGATCCTTACTGACTTAACACCCACGTACCGCTCCAAAACTTTGACCTTCATAAGAAACATTCGATCGATTCATAAGTATGTAAAGTCCAAGAAAAACACATCTCATTTAAAGCGCTTACCCCAAAAGTGAATAGACCGCTTGTATTGAGAAGAACAGTCTGCCTGAACTTCCACAATAGAAGCCACACTCCTAGCAAGATTAGACAGATCATAAGATGTTTAGACGAAAGCATACATTTGGCCCCAAAGAGAAAGAGAAGGGGAAAGCCAAAACTTGGCAGTTGAGCTAACAGAGACTCGGCTAGAAAAGTGATAATAAAGTGATTGTACTTAACCTTACCAATAACTCAAATGACTTTCAGCAATAGTCAATAAAGGAGATTTGGCCCAAGCAAGAAGAACAGAAAGATTTGAGAGAGGAAAGAACAAATGTATTCGATCAAAGAGGTGATCAATTGAGTCAGGGAGAAGAATGAGAGCTTCAATCAAGACTAAAGCTAAAAGTCGAAAGGGTCAGAGAGAAAAGAAAGGAGGTTATTCGGTAACAAAAGGTATCAAGGGAAAATAGTTGTCAAAGAGTAGAAGGAGAAGAATAAAAAATGAGATAGTCCCAAAATGAAAGTACCCGAAAGCACTACCCAGAAATAACCGATACCAAAAGACTTCCTAACATAAATCAACTTCAGAAAATAAAGAGTAAACAAAACCACAATTTGGCGAAATCCCAAAATGAAATGACCAATTACCAATACATAGCTGAATTTCACCCCAAAAGAACTCTCCAATTTTGTTCAGCCTTCCACACACTAAACACCTCCCCCAACATCCCTACACAACTAAAACACTAAGTGCTAGAGTTCAAACCCAGCAAGACTCTTCTCCAAATTCGAACTTGTTTGATTTTCTCCTTAATTTCCTCCCATTCATCTCTTCAAATTCAACTAACAAAAACCCCATTCAAATCTGTTCAACATAGGAGTAAAAAGCTAGTTTTATATATAATATAGTATATATTTTTAAGGGTAAATTATACCCAATGTTACTAAACTCTTGGTGTTTCGGTCAAACACAACTTCCTCCCAAGGCCATCAGCAAAAATAATCTCCATTTGCACAAGCAAGGATTCGAACCTCAGACCACTAGCACACTTTACATTCCACTATCCACCAGACCAGCAGGCCCATTCTATCATTTTTTACCAAAATAAACTTATAACCCTACTGGCCAAAGATAGGGGTTTTATCCTTAGAAAGCAAAATTTTTTGGAAGCCAAGGCTTAAACCCATGACTTCCCAGAGACTTCTTAGAACACTTAGAACACTTAACCACTAAAGAAGATGCACAGTTGTGTCACTTTCTTGCACAACTAAACATTTATGTGCAGTCTCCTAACTGCACCCATACTCAAGACCTAATACTTTTAGGCCAAAACTTTGAGGCGTTACAGTTACGGCTTCGGCTAACCACTGATGTACTAAGTGTGTGATTGCTTAAAGCATGAAAAGATTTCCGAATGAATGAATGTATTTGAACAAGTGGTGAGAATGAAATGAATAAATACGGGAAAGTTTAGGTATGTTTGATACCTATGTGGTGGATGATATTATGCGCATGAAGCTTGATGAATTCGTATGAACATGTAATATGAGATATAATAGAATTGATGGATGAATTGTGAACTACTAAGTGTTTATTACTTGATGTTTTGTATATTATAAACTATTGTTTATTTATGGTATGAACTTACTAAGCTTTAAAGCTCACTATGTGAAAGGTTCTCTGTTTATAATGTTATAAGGCTAGCTCGGATCTTGAGATAATCAGCTTTAAAGCTTTAAATATCACTGTGTGAAAGGTTCTCTATTTACATCAATCACACTATCGGACATCTATTTTGGTACGATTTTGAGAGTTGTATATATGGTATATGGCATGTATAGGCCAGTGTCATTTTGGTATGTTTTGTGTTGTGAATATTAGCCATGAGAATTGGCTTATAAATATTAATATGTATGGCCTTTTAAGTTGGTTAAAATGGTGTGTTTGATAGGTAAGTCATATGATGTATATATTGTTCATGTGATGGTTTGATTTTAGAATGTTGAATTGGCAAGTTTTGTGGTATGAAGTATGTGATAAAGTGATGAGTTTCTGTATTTGAAACTTATGTATGTTGTGATGATTTTGGTACATTTACTAGGTATGTTTTGGTTGAGAAATTGAGTAATGAATTGGATGGTAATTGAATGGTATAAATATATACAAATTGGTTGATTTGGTTGCCTATGAATGTATGCAAATGATGCTAAATTGTTGTGGTTTTGGATTGTTTGAGTTAGGTGGAACTTGTGACAGCCCAAAATTGACCCTAGTCGGGAAGTGGTTTCGGGACCACAAAACCGAGTCATACTAATAATTAGCCATCATATTTGATGCTTATTATATGTATATATGCATGTGTGAAAATTTCATGCTTGAATTTTGTAAATTGTAAGTGATTTTTATTAAATAGGACTTATGTGAGAAAATTTAGAAATGTGCTAGGCAAATGTGAAGTGGCCTATTAATGCATGTTATGAAAATGATGGGTTTGCATGTCAAATTACCCAAAATGTGAGCTAGTGGCCGGCCATGCTATGGGTGGAAACATGTTGGGAACATGTTGGCTTAGTGTGTTATGTTAGAAAGAATAAATAAAAGGGTTAGTAATTAAGTAATGAAAAGGGAGGGGTGATGAAAACAAAGTTGTCTCATCCATCTCCCCCCCTCCATTTGCCGTAGCTAGACAAAGAAAAAAGAAGAAAGAGTGTGTTCATCTTCCTTACCTTCTTGCAAAGCCGAAACAAAAGGGGAAAGAGGAAGGAATTTGTCTAGGGCATTCGGCTATCTTGGAGGTTAAATAAGGTAGGAGTTCATGTTATTTCTATTGATTTTTATGAGAATCTAGTAGTAGTCAAACTCTTATTGTAACCCATATGTTGACTTTTCTTTAGTTTTGGTGACAAATTGTGCATATGGTATTATTGGATAAATGCTAAAAGGATGGTGTTTTGATATTTTGGATTGAAATATTAGAAAGGGGAAAATATGAGCTACCTAATTAGATATATGTGAATTTAAAAGATGGTATGAACAAATGTGGAGTTTTGCTAGTTTAGGATTATTCGGCCAAGTGTTTATGTGGTGGAAATTAAGTGTTAAATGGAATGAAAATGATATTATATGGGGGTATGTATATTCGGCCATATGAGTAAATATATAGATGATGTTAAATTTGATTATGTATAATGGGCCATATAGAGTACACATTGTGATATTAACTTTAATTCTCTATAATTGATCAAGTGGGTGATATTGGTTTATATGGTTGAATTTGAATTATGAATATGTACCTTGAAATAAAATATATCATTGACTATGTTACTTTGGAAGTAAGAATGCATTCGGCCTTGAGACAATTTATAAGTATTAGTTAAGGTTCTAATGTTTTGAACAAGAATGGTTGTAAGATGAAATGAAAATTATTAAAATATATATGAGTAATTAACAAGGGTGGTTGCCGTGTATATAATATTTATGTGTGTTTTATTGAAATATTTATTGGGTTAATTTTAGTAATTGGATCTTAGGTGATCAATAGCCGAATGGCTTAAAGTTAGTAAAAAGCATAAGGTGAATAAAAATAAAATGTTGCCGTATGCTTCTTTTGATATGAAACTATTAATGTTATGGGATATAAATAACTAGCAAGGTAATTAAACTAGTTGATTTATTTATTTAAGCTCAAGAACCTAAAGGAGAGGCGTCCAAGAAGGGGAAATCGAAGGTCATCGAGTAGCCGACTTGAAATTATTTTACCCAACATAAAGTAAGTCATTAAGCATATAGTTTGTATTAATTTAAATGGTCATAACGTCTATGTAATGATGCTGAATGGAATGATAAATATATATATACATGTATGTATGTGGTGATGAAAGTGTTGAATGAAAAGAAAAGAGGTGAGATGTATTGAGTTGTTGATCTCGGCACTAAGAGTGCGGGTATAAACATTTATGATCATGAGATTGGCGCTAAGTGTGCGGGTTTAAATTGTACAGCACTAAGTGTGCGAGTTTGATTATGTAGCACTAAGTGTGCGAGTTTGATTATGTAGCACTAAGTGTGCGAGTTTGATTATATAGCACTAAGTGTGCGAGTTGATTATATAGCACTGAGTGTGCGGACTTAATATATACTTTTGAATCACTATGGACACTAAGTGTGCGACATTATTGAGTTGATCACGGACAGCGGATCGGGTAAGTACCTTGAGTTTGTGACTAATAGGCGTTATGTTTATATTTGAAGTTGAGCTTGGTAAGTTTGAACCTATGTGACAATTATAATTGAAGTCACGTACATAAGATTTATCGTGGAATAGGTGAAAGGTCGTTTAGTTGTATGATTGTAACGAAAATAAAATGATGTATGAAAATGCCTCGAATATCCTATTGATTAGTATATGGAATGTGAATGCATGACTTGGTATGAGATTGAACCGATAGGTTTGAGGAACTATGGTATGGTTCGGTATGGATGGAGTAACTAGCCTCGTTCCATTTTGCTTCCTCTTGTGATAATGTTATTAATGGATGGTAGTGCATTGCTTATGACTTACTGAGTTATATACTCACTCGGTGTTTCCTTGTCACCTATTTTAGGTTTCTTGGACTCGTCTCTTTTTGCGTGACCGGGCCGTCATCGGAGTCATCACACCGGCTAGCAACTTTTGGTATCTTCTTTTTAGTCGGTCTAGGAGAACATTTCGGCATGTATAGGCTAATATGTTTTGTTGAAATTTGGTATGTAAACTTTTAGCCATGCGAAAATGGCATAAATGTTCGGTTAGATTTGGTTTTATAACGTTAGGTCGTAAGTCTTGGTAATTCGATTTTATGCCATGTGTCATGGCTGATTAATTTTGGTGTTAAGATTCATGATATGGAAATAGTGTAGTAGGGAGATGTTTGACAATGATTAGCCTTTGGTATGGCTAGTCATGATTATAATTTTGTGATATGTATGATGAGTTACTAGTTAGATCAATGAGAAATCACGAAATGGGCATAGTTGCTTCAGTAACAGATGCTGGCAGCAGCAGTGACGTGGGATTGAAAAATTACAAAAATTAGTAGGAATGGAATTAAATAGTGAATAAATTATGTAATCGAAGCTCGATGAGTCTATTTTCATATAGAAGTAACAAAATGATCATATGGACAGTATGTTAAGAGATATTCCGGTTCTCGTGAGACAGGGCCAGAACGGTTTCTGGGTTCCCTTTTCCGACTTTGGAAATTCATTATAAATTAACCAGAGATAATTAGGAGTCATGCCTTATATGTATAGATTCCTCTCTGAGTCTAGTTTCTATAGAAACAAACGGCATCAGTATTGAATCTCTGTGCAGGGAGTTATCCAAATTGTAATGCATGAAGGTCAGTGTAGTCGCACCCTGTAATAGGGGAGAATTTAACTAATAAACTGTACTAATTAGCCCAACCAAAAATTCTACAAAAATTCTACTATATAGTTATATGAGTCTTGTTCCAGGGAAAATTTATGGAACTGGATTTAGAGTTTCAGAACTCAAGATATGATTTTTAAAGCGACTAGTACGCAGATTGGCAGCTTGTCTGGGAAATGTCAAATAAGTGGTTTGAAGTCTGTTAACACCTCGTGTTCGACTCCGGCGACGGTCTCGGGTTCGGGGTGTTACAATTTTATTGGTATCAGAGCTATGGTTTAGTCGGTTCTAGGACTACCATAGCACGTATGAGTCTAGCTATACATGCCTTAATGTTAATGTTTAAATGTGTGATGACTTCTGACGGTTAAAATTTTTGTTTTGATTAGTAAATGGATCCCGGTGTAGAGAGAACCTTGGCGGATGACGTTGAAAGTGTAGCGGCTGCTCCTGCACAAGGGACGCCGCCTGTTGAACCTCAGTCATCTGCGAATAATCAAGGTGAGGGGGCTAAACAAGCCTTCTTTACCATGATGAATGAGTGGGTCGCGCAATATGCCCGAACCAATCCGGCTGTCCAACAATTCCCGAATTTGAATAATCCACCCCAAGAGCCCGTAATGCCATCAGTCACTGATCCTGTGAGGCGGAGTAAGCCACCTGTAGACTTGATTAGAAAGCGCGGGGCTGAGGAGTTCAGGGCCATAGTTACTGATGATGCTGAAAGGGCCGAGTTCTGGCTTGATAACACCATTCGGGTGTTTGATGAACTGTCATGCACACCTGATGAATGTCTAAAGTGTGCTATATCCTTGTTGTGGGACTCAGCCTACTATTGGTGGAGGACCCTGATTTCCATAGCCCCAAACGAACGAGTTACTTGGGACTTCTTTCAAACGGAATTCCGAAAGAAATATATTAGTCAACGGTTCATTGATCAAAAGCGCAAGGAATTCTTGGAACTCAAGCAAGGCCGTATGACAGTATCTGAATACGAACATGAATTCGTAAGACTCAGTAGGTATGCCCGGGAGTGTGTAGCTGATGAGGTTGCTATGTGCAAAAGATTCGAAGAAGGATTGAATGAAGATTTAAAGCTACTAGTGGGTATTTTGGAGATAAAAGAATTCGTAACACTAGTTGAACGAGCCTGCAAGGCGGAAGAACTTGGAAAGGAGAAGAAGAAGGCTGAATTTGAAGCTAGAGACTATCGTAAAAGATCGACGGGTAAAGCTCCGTTCTCAACTGTAAAGAAGTTCAGGGAGGACACTAATAAGTCGAGGACAACTGCGGGAATTTCCATCAGAGCACGACCATCGACGGACTCCCGAGCTACTTCGGTAGCTAGTGTGGGCAATAATCGTCAAGAGAAACCTGAATGTCCCCAATGCGGAAGACGACACCTAGGCGAATGTTGGGGTAAGTCTACTAACAGGGCCTGTTACGGATGCGGTTCGAAGGACCACTTCATTAGAGATTGCACGGAGCTTGATGAGAAGAATAAGATTCAAGGTGCAAGACCTAGTGGAGTGACAACTAGAGGTAGACCGCTGAGAATTTTAGGAGGTAGGGGTGGTAGTCAGAGAGGGGCCTCTGATACAGCTGTTCAAGCCGAGAACCGTACTCCTGCTAGAGCATATGCCATTCGCGCACGAGAGGAGGCATCCTCCCCTGACGTCATCACTGGTACCTTCACTCTCTTTGATACTAATGTGATTGCATTGATTGACCCTGGCTCTACTCATTCATATGTATGCGAAACCTTAGCATCCAGTAAGACTCTACCTGTTGAGTCTACTGAGTTCGTAATTCGAGTGTCAAACCCTTTGGGTCAATACGTACTTGTTGATAAAGTGTGTAAGAGATGCCCTCTAATAATCCGAGAATCCTGTTTTTCGGCCAATTTGATGCTTTTGCCATTTGACGAATTTGATGTTATTCTTGGTTTGGATTGGTTGACCGCGCATGATGCGGTTGTGAATTGCAAAAGCAAGACTATTGATTTGAGGTGCACAAATAACGAGATAATCCGAGTTGAGTCTACGGACTTAAAGGGGTTGCCAGCTGTAATATCAGCAATGTTGGCCCAGAAACATGTAAGAAAAGGGTGCGAAGCATACCTTGCGTATGTACTTGATGACAAAGAATTAGAAAAGAAACCCGAATCTGTGCCGGTGGTTTGTGTATACCCGGATGTTTTTCCTGAAGAGTTACCGGGTTTGCCACCTGTTCGGGAGATAGAGTTTGGTATTGAGCTTGTACCTAGAACTACGCCAATTTCAATAGCTCCGTATCGTATGGCACTAACCGAGTTAAAGGAATTGAAAGCTCAATTGCAAGAGTTGACGAATAGAGGTTTCACTCGACCAAGTTTCTCACCTTGGGGTGCACCAGTATTGTTCGTGAAAAAGAAGGACGGAACCATGAGGTTGTGCATTGACTATCGTCAATTGAATAAAGTGACGATAAAGAATAAATATCCATTACCGCGTATTGATGATTTGTTTGATCAACTAAAGGGAGCCTCAGTGTTTTCAAAGATAGATTTGAGATCGGGTTATTATCAGTTGTGGATTCGAGATTCAGACGTACCCAAAACTGCTTTCAGAACGAGGTACGGTCACTACGAGTTCTTAGTGATGCCGTTCGGGCTCACTAATGCCCCTGCGGTATTTATGGATTTGATGAATCGGATCTTCAGACAGTATTTGGACCGGTTCGTAGTTGTGTTCATTGATGACATCTTAGTCTATTCAGGAGATGAGACCGAACATGCTGAGCACCTGAGATTAGTGTTGCAAATTTTGCAGGATAAGAAGTTATATGCTAAGTTCAGTAAGTGTGAGTTCTGGTTAAGAGAGGTTAGTTTCTTGGGTCATGTGGTATCCGCATCGGGTATTCTAGTTGACCCGAGCAAAATTTCAGCCATACTTAACTGGAAGCCTCCAAGAAATGTTACCGAAGTTCGGAGCTTCCTGGGGCTCGCCGGTTATTACCGATGATTTGTAAAAGGTTTCTCGATGATAGCCACACCAATGATGAAGCTACTTCAACTGAAAACTCATTTGACTGAAGCTCCAATTTTAGTGCAACCCGAATCAGGCAAAGAGTTTGTCATTTATAGTGACGCATCCCTACTCGGGTTGGGTTGCGTATTGATGCAAGAAGGTTGAGTTGTGGCCTATGCGTCGAGACAATTGAAGCCACACGAGAGAAATTATCCAACCCATGATCTCGAACTAGCCGCCATCGTATTTGCTTTAAAAATATGGCGACATTATTTGTTTGGCGAAAAGTGCCATGTATTTTCGGATCACAAAAGTCTCAAATATTTGATGACTCAAAGAGACTTAAATCTGCGACAAAGACGTTGGCTTGAGTTGTTGAAAGGTTACGAGCTTGTCATTGATTACCACCCGGGAAAGGCTAATGTGGTTGCGGACGCCTTAAGCCGTAAATCGCTGTTTGCTTTACGGCGATGAATGTGCACTTGTCTGTTCTACCCGACAATGTGTTAGTAGCTGAATTAAAGG